>NC_089624.1:3908062-4208682 GCF_039881205.1 Euwallacea similis
TTTTCAATTCCATTTTTAATTTTTGATCATCAATCAGGGCGGAAAAAGTGCATGCTCTTGAAAATGAAGAGCGTTTTACAAGCCCTTCAGGAGAATTATGCCCGTATGTATATTATGGTTATTGATTTGATCATTTTCCGACTTCGCTTTCTCTTACTAGACTATCTTAATAAAATATTTATAAAATCGTCTGCCACTGTTTCAAAATTAAATAAATTTAAACGTGAGTCGTTAAAGTTTAAGATTGTTTGCAGGTATTTGAAATATCGACTTTGAGGGGTGGTTTTAACACGCAAAAATAATCGCCTTGAAGTATCTAAGCACAGTAGAAAATAATAAACTTCAATGCCAAAAGACTGAATAATACAGCCAGTATTCGGCGGAAATTCGCGGTAAAGTTTAGTTCGTTTTCGCAACTTCTCGCCACAGTTTGAATTTTTGATCATCAATCAGTAGGAGAGAGTTCCGTGTTTCCACGCAAACAGGCAATTACGAGTACTTCAACTTCAGTTTTGTGCTAAACTCGTCGGTAGTTTTCTCAAATTGTTGTTTATTAGGTTCCTTGAACAAAGGTCATAAAAACGTAACACTTTCAAGTCAATTACAGACTTTCACTCACGTGCCAAATTTGCCCTTTTGATGATCATTGAGTAGCAAAACCAGTTTGGGGTTCGTGTTGAATTTAAACTACACATTTGTTTTTCCATTTGAAGCTATTACAGCGAAAGGTATCTCAATAATCTGGCATAGCGCTTCGTAATGGGGAAATTAATCCCCATTTGTGCCTCGCTTTTTTTATGGAATGGCTGACACTCATTGCCGGCTTTCGGTTATATTATCTTATAACACTTTTTGAAGCAAATACAGGTGACTCGAAACGGTTATGGTCCAAGTCGAAGTGAGATGACTTGAGTGAAAGATTTCTATTTATGTTTAGTACATCATTATTTGTGGGACCCAACATTAATGATAAGGCGCCAAAGCAATAAAATGGTAGCAGAAGTGGAAATTTAATAAAAAAATAAATAAATTAGAGAGAGCTTCTTCCTAAAAAAGAAAAAATATAATAAAAGAGTTAAAACGAAAGAAGTCTCAAAGAATCCCATTCTGCTGATTCCCATGCCCCATGTAACCCGTTAGAAGTAATGTATGTCATTCGAATTTAGTTGAGAATTTACCAGGTATTTATGCGGAGAAAATCAGTAAAATCCAGAGTTTCACTAGAAAATTCTTTAAGCTTCCAGCTGGCAAAAGAAACTCTGCCTACTTAGGAATAGACAATTGAGGATCAGCCCGAATAATCTACGGAAGATGCGAACCTGTTGTGTCCAATATCCGTTCAAAAAGACCATAGATTAACTTGAGTAGTCTAATTTGAAAGAAGGATGAGCTAGAAAAAGATTCCCAGGAATTTTCTTTTTTTTAACCACTAATGAAATCCTCCTGAAATGAACACATGACAAAAGGAGATCCGTACAAAAACGAAGTCTCCCATCAACAGGATCCAACAGGATAAAGAACTGAGGGTAAAAGTGAATTAGCCAAATGTACTCTTCCTTATGGAATCTTTGAAATTCGTCCGTTCCTTGTTTGCTATGGAAGGAACTTCAGTATATTCTTTGGATTCTACTATAAAATGGATGTTAACTACCATCTCAGCAAACTCAAAATCTAATATGGAATACGAATCTCAAACAAATTAAATAAGATTGTAGTGAGGTGAGGTTAGCTCTTGCAGCTGCTATAAATGTAAAAGATGCAGCGGCACGCTTTAAGGACATTAGAAGGTTGGAGGTTGAGTATACTTAGCCCCTTACGACTGGATGATTCGCAAACGTGATAACTTGCAGATTTTTTATACCCTCTCCATTTAACATTATCTTCTTGGATATAGAAGAGGTGTTTAACAATGATCTACCGGAGGCATTACACAATTGATGCAGTTAAAGTACGGGGAGTGTTAAACCAGCATTATTACTAAATGCAAAATATACTGGAATCCAGAATGATTACCGCCTTCCTACATGGGCATATGGTCTCAGGAAGGTGAGAGGGTGTCTGCATTGGGTTAGACTGCCCTTTTTATGTTGCCGTTGCTTGTGAGTGCTCGCTCAAGTTTATCTGCATAATTTGCGAGTACTTATTTCATTAGGCGTCTGATTGCATTAATTTAAACAGTGACTGTTCACACTTTTTAATTATTTCACACTGCAAGGGCTGTCGGGCAAAAAACACGAGTCGGGAGGTAATATCAAACAGAATGGAAGATTCATTTGCTTAATAAATTCGCCATCGTCGACGGACGGTCGTGCGAATCGAAAAACCGTCGATGCGGAAGAACCAACCGCAAATTAAAATTTACTTGCGCGTCCGTTTTGCATAAAAAAGTGAATTTGAAATCCCTCGTTTATACATAATACAGTGCTTTTGTCGACTTATTGTACTTTTCGGACCGGCAGGTGACCATTAATCAGCGAGACGGAATTTCCACGTTTGGGCACCAACTCTTTCAGGTTAAATTTTTTCGGCATCATGAATACATCCGCCGAGTTTCATCCATATGTGATTCGTTATAGCTATTCAATTAACCATTATATGAAGAAGGGGATATCAACGCGACTCAATTTCATTGCCCTTTGTTTCCTGTCGGGTCGTATAGGTCAGAAGTGGGATTCTGGATTTTATTTGCCAAAGACAAAGCTAGACATAACGCCTCCGCTTTACTATAAGTTATCATCAATAATCCAACGCTGCTGACGGAACGAATGGAGATGTCTGCATAAAACAATAAAATAAAAACAAGCAAGGAAAACAAATTTAATTCTGCTGATTAGCATAAGAACAATGCCAGATAGGATTATCGGAAATCTGTTGGAAATTGAAGTTCAAAATTGGACTTCTGTCTGGACAGCCTGAATTCATTAGTGATTGAAATGGCTGAATATTGTATTACAGGAACATACTATACAACTCTTTTTATTAGCACTGTTCCAACAGGAAATAAAACAATTTCGGATCGTCAGAAACAGTCAGAAATCGATGCAAGGAGTCCCAACGTCCCTATCGGTATACTGCGCATATTTCCTCTCTATCGAAACAGATAGCAAGCATAAGAGATACAAAGTTGGTTAAATTGTGCGATAAATAGGCCACTCAATAAATTGCATTTTTGAAAATTAGAAAAGTCTGAGCGGTTCCGGAGATATCTGGAAAAAGCTGAAAATTTGAAAAACCGTTTTTATTTTGTCCCGAGCTTATTTAGCAAGACATCTTTAATATGTACATTTATTAATGACAACATACCATGTGCCCCCGGATAGGTGAACCGACTCTTGTAAAATGTAAAAAATTTTCGATTTAAATCGTCACTTTGCGGGGTTCAACCCTGCATGATTAAAAACTAATTTCTAAAATAATTTCACTTTTAGAAAATCAAATATGCCTTGGAAATTTTCAAAAAACCTATTTTCTTCTAGAGTAAAGTGTCTTTTTTTGTCAAATACGACATAATGTTATTGAGAAAAGTTGTTTAGAATCGGGAGCTACGTCCCGATTCATCATAAAGTCATAAGTAAGTTAGAAATTAGTTTTTAAGCAAGTAGGGCGAACCTCAAAAAATGAAAATTTAAATCGAACATTTTTTACCTTTTACAAGAATTAGTTCACCTATCCGGGAACACACGATACATACTTAATTACGTAAAAGTGGAGTAAGTAATAGTCACTTATCCGATAAGCGAATTAAACTATAATTTATTCCGGACGTCTTAGCGGGTGGCCTGTGTTTTGGTGAAGAATAAATAGATTTAGGTCAGGGGTTTTCTATAAAATTGTATAGTATTTTAAATATATTGCGATTAAAAAATTTAAATCCAAATTTCAATGTGGATAATGTAACGAGTTTTGCTGCATACTGCCAATTGTGCCAGTGAATATATTTTTTAATGACTAGTGAATAAAACGTTGTTAATCAGCATTTGCATCAAGGAGCTTGACACGAATGTACTGCCCCACTCGATTTATTGATTAAATATCATGCAATTTTTGACGAGTTTAAAGGCAAACTCTTGTCAAGTTTATTAGTGCCACAATCGCTTCGAGGATTGTTACGCGTTGAATAATTAAATCCTAATATGCCATACTGGAATATAATAAAGAAATTGAAAATATCGACATCTTGCACTACAATTAAGGTAATAAATGAATCAAATAATTGTTTAGCAAAAGATACAAATTTTATTCAAACTCTTCATCGACTTCAATGTTTAGAAGTCTAAGTAATATTCCGGGAATACTTTCATAGTTGAGTTTAACCGTTATAGACTGCAAAAAGCTCTGCTTGAGTTATTGTCGTCGCCACAATTGAATTAGAGTAATAATTTGTTTTTTTTTTTACATAAATACGTCAGGAAGTCAGTTGAATTTGGAAAGAAGACTTACTCAGTTGAACTTTCAGTCCTGGAGTCAAAAACGCCAAAACTGAAGGAATTTGGTGTTTTTTCGAAAAAGTTTCTAACAGACAAGTTCAGGGGAATAAAGTAATTCTCTCTTGAAGAAAGGAAAGCGCTTATTGAAACTCGTAAAGTGGTGGTTCTTGGGATCTTCTCAAAATATAAGCCGTAGAGTCTGCTACCAACTGTTAGCACAATCTCAACATTTTTTTTTGCCGAAAGACTCTCTGAAATTAAAGAGGAATGTACTCCAGATCACAGTAATGCTTACTAAAACAAAAACAAGTCAAAAAATCTCGTTTTTCAGAGGACTTTTAGTCAGTTTTACATCTCGCGATAATTAGGAACCCTCACATTACCGAAAATAATTGCGGAGTTTCCCCTAATTCCGTCAATCATCGTCCTGTATTACGCACCACGTCAGCGGCGGTCAATGGTGTTAGAGATCAAATCAGAGTAAATTTTGATTTATGATCTTGCATATATTAATTTATTATAGATTTTGAAAATACTATAAGTTCAGTAAAAGGGTTGAAACAGATATCATCTTTCAGTTTCCTAAAATTTTTGACGTAATCATTTGTACAGAGTAATCTAAAATAATTTCTGATGACTTTTTTTTTATCAAAATATGTATTTTTTTATTTTACTTTCAGATACTATGGGAACTTCTGAAATTTCATAAATTGTTCTTAATTTCTGGTTAATTTAAACTCTATTGTCAAATGTTGCTAATGGCCATTTTTAACATTTATATAACATACATTGAAATAGTATATTATTAAATACTACTAAAGTAAAATAAAATGTAGAAGTTTCGATAAAAAATTAAATAGGTAATTTTTGAACACTCTGTATAAAGGAAAGTTAGTTTATAAAAGGGGGTAATTAAAAATCAAAATTGACAGCTTCTAGAGTGTTTTCGAATCAGAAATATTTGATTTTAAGTGAATTTATTTCCATTTTTTGTCCTCATTGTATATATGTAGTTAATGCGTGCGGTTGGTGAAATTATGTCGCAAATTTCTCAATGATTGTTGCATTTCGAGATTGGCATTCATATGAAATATGGAATATCTTATTCGATTCAGCCTCCATAACATACATTAGGTTCATAAAAAAAAAAAACATTACAATTATCTTCTACATGAATTAATATATAATAATTAAACTCTTAACTGTCATATCAAAAATGCGGAGCTAAAAAGAAAATGTGGCTTATCCAAGCAAAATTTAACGAATCTAGCGGTTCCTAAAAATTCTATAGATTTTCGCGAACTACTATGGGACTTTTGACTCTCTTACAATACTTTTAGAAGTCGATAACAAGAAAAACTTACCTTAAAAATACTGTAGTACAGGAAGACCATGATTATACACGGAATGTAAAACGACGACAAACTAGAAAATATAATAAAGTTACTGTTGAAAAACAGACAGGCGTCGTCCACCCTGTCCGGGGTATTGTTAAGGCCCAGCACTATCGGCGATCCAATGGCCGCTGATATCACCCACACGAAACCTATTGTCAGCCATATCCTCCTATTGTTCTTGTGTTTCGCATATTTGATTGGTTGCGTCACCGCAATATATCTGAAAATAAAAGAACTAAATTAGTGAAGTCGCCAACTACTGCGGTTACTCACTGAGCCGACCAACCGCAGCAACAGACAAAATTTCAGCCTTGTTATAACCGTTTAAAACTCGACGGAACATAAAGTTTTGTTTATTCCAAAATCAGAAACTTCATAAAATTTTAATCAGTTTGTTGCTTACTTAATGTGACTTTGTGGCGCGTTTTTCTTATTTAGTGACGCGATTTTATCCAGGCGAAAGTTTCAAGCTCAGTTGAGAGGAAGTTGCTGTGAGTCGATGGACAACAAACGCTATCGGATCTCTGTTACTTGAAAGTTTGATGGCTCAAGTTGGATCCTTTAAACCTAAAGAGTGTAATAAATATTTGAGCGAGTTTATTGAACGTTTCTGAGACTTTAAATAATGTAAATGTAGACTTTTCATGAATAAGAGATACCTACTCAATAGAATGAGCAACTAAGATGGGGGAAAGAAAAGAAAGTTTCGACATCATGGAAATTTAAAGTTAATTCTCTGAATCTTCATTTTAAACAGTTTTAAAACGAAAAACTAGAAGAAAAATATGGATTATTTTTTGTGATTCAGTATACAGTTGAAATATTCCGATGTAAAGTAATAATTTGCAAATTTCCTAATTCTACAAAAGGCCTTATAATTGTTCAAATCACTTAAGTAAATAAAAATCACTAAAAGTAAATGCATACGTTTTTAGAATTCGTCAAGCTACAGGAAAAGAGTAAATCCACATTTAGGATTGGATTTGTTTTTCATCGCGAGTTTTAGAACAACCGCGACAATGTAAGCCGTTCCCTATAAACTACGAATAGCCTGAATTAACCCGACTGCAAAGGAGATTGAAAGAAAATTGGTTTAAACTTCTCCACTTTTGAATTAAACTTTCTCAGTTCATTTACATAAGGACTGTGTAATTCAAGCATTGGTAAATAAATGAGGAAAATTAGAGAAACGATTAGAATAACATAGTCTCAGCTATGTATTGATTACATAATATTAGACAATTTTAAGCATACTTAAAAGTGAAGGAGGAATTGCGAAATCATTTCGTTCATAAACCTGAAAATTGCCTTTATCATGCAACTAACACAAATAAGCAATACAACACTTGCTTCTGTCCTGAGATGCCACATCGATTTAAAAATTGTTTTCAATCTATTAGTTACATCTCCATCAGTTTTTGAGATATTTGTTTTATTATTTTAAGGTTGGTACTATTCTCTCTTATCATGGTTAAGATTACACGTGGAGTGTCAATTCATATAGAAAATCATATATGTATGTGGCGCCCTCATAGCGGAAAATGGTTAAAAGTAGAAGACAGCGGAAATGTCAAACTATGTAATGTCTTCGTTTGAGAGATTGCCTTCATATACATCGGAAAATGGTTAAAAGTGAAAAGCAGTGGACATGTCAAATTATGTAATACTCTTGTTTGATGAGATCACTTCCACATACAGCAGAAAATGGGACAAAACTAGAGGGCTGCAGAAATATCAAACTATGTAATCCTTTGGTTTGCTGCGATCCCGGTCTCACACAGGTCAAAGGTGAAAAGCGAAAAATGGTCAAAATCGGAAAGCAGTGGTGATATCATATTGCATAATACTTTCGTTTGATAGGACCACCATCACATATAGCGAAAAATACCTAAAAGCGGGACGGAGGGTACGCTAAAAATCCATTTTAAATCAATCAAACGAAGATATCACTTTATGTTCATGATATTTCCGTTAACTTTCACTTTTGATCATTTTCCGCAATATGTGACGGCGACATAACTCTTCCAGCCCTTTTACAGGTCAAGTGTTCTATAGAGAGTTCGAACTACACAGAATTTTTTTTGTTAATGTCCTAATTTGCAATGATATTCTCCTTTATTAGGAAGTCACTGAATAAACATTGCTTAAATATATACATATAACCGAATGGACTCTTAACTCACGAGTTGTCTGGTTTTTCTTATCATCTTTTTCCTACTATAATGTTGGTCATTAAGTCACAGGAACTGTTCAGCTGTGCTTCATATGATTGGAAACTTTGAACCAGCGAGTTGAAATCAAATTTGGCTACTCCTACTTTTTGGTAAGTGTTCGGAAATTCAAGATTAAAGTTCAAGGCGGATTTAACCAGCTTCACGTAACCGTCAGGTTGAATCTTGGGAAAATTTGCCTAACATCCACGCAAACATCAAGCTATGGGACTTTTGAGCTTTAAAAACGCCACATTTTCATTATTAGCGATTTCTGGATTATTTAATTATTTGGAATCCTCTTAGCCCAGAGCAATCGTAAACCGTATCTGAAGGCCCGATTATCGAATTAAATCCTACGACAGCCTATTTCACAGCTAAAACTTGTTGAACTGCGAAATAGTTGCCGGAAGTGGCTTGATTCGAAGCTAGAACCAGATTATTGCGAAACTTCCAATTTAATTTGGGCGAAACTTGGCGAAAAACGTGTCACCAGGTGCAAGTTATGTCTTCGTGCTTTGGTGTCGGCGAGCGACCTCTTCGAATGAATGAATTCGCAGTATCTGCAAGGGCGTGTTATTGAATTTCTAATTGCAGTTTTTTTGCAGCGATAACTCCAAGTTGGCGGAAGCTACATAATCTCTGGAGATTTTACGTAAAATCAATACAATGCAGCTTCATGCTTAAAGTGATATTACCTTGCATTAGCTCCAAATTCCCTGGCATTTACGAAATTTCGTTACTGCGAGCTGTTGAGCGATATTTGCTGCAAATATTTTCGGCGCTTTCATTTTGTTTGAAAAGTAAGGCGGATAGACAGAGTAATCTTAAATTTTCGTTTTGAAAAATATCAGAAATGATGTCAGTTCAGGGAATTGGGTGATAATCTCTTGGTAGTGCAGAAATAATAGAATTCTATGCTAATTTTACGAAAAGGCCACAGCTGCTCAAATAGAACTGAAACTGAAATAATATCCTTCCAAATTCTAGACGTGAGAGATTCATTTAGCCGGAAATTGCCTGCAATATTCCACTTTGCTAGCATAATCAAAAGCACCGACTTAATGAGGGTTTTGTACATTTATTTTCAAAGAGCTGCTCTTATTTATTTAACTTGACACAACTCTATTTTTTAACTAAAGGTACAACAATAGAGAAGTGAAAACTGAAAAATAATTGGAGAATATTCGGGAGAAATACTTTTTGTTAAGATTGACAGAAGTGACGTTACAAGGACACAAAAGAGGCTGTAAAATGTTTCTTTTTTCAACTTTCTCAACATTGCAAATTTGATACATAGGCAGCTGTAAAAGTTTTTTATTGCCTAAGTAGTAAAAGTAAAAACTTTCAAATATAAGAAATATATAAAAATCAATTGAAAAAAGTAATTCGTTCCCCAAGGTGCCAAAGAGACACCGATTAAAATACTTTTTCATTAGATTTTTTAAAATTTCTTATATATATTTGGATTTTTTAAATTTTACTGTATTGGCAGTAAAACTTTTTACTGGCGCTTATTTACCAAATTTGCAGTGATTTGAAAACTTTTTATTGCCCATGTAATAAAAGTGACACTTTACTGCTTGTTTTATATAAATAACAGGTAACTTTTTCTGTCAATTGGGGGAAAAGGGTTATAAAAGGTACCGTTCGGAGAAAAAAATAAAAAATTATATGTTTTGCTTGGCGAAACACAAAGCCCTGGTTTACTTCACAACCTCATATTTCGTTCTAAATTTGCTACTTCTTCGCTTTATGAAACAAATATCTTCTTGTCTGTTGCTATCTCAGGGCGGTTAAATTAGGATAGTTGCCGATTATTATTATTCTATTTGTTTACACCCAGACACTAAGCAGAGCATTCAAACGCCCATTAGAAATTATAAATTATTTGTCCACACGTTAATCAATTTGCTTTAGCTGTGTAGAAAATTCAGGATCCAAATTAGTCGAAATGTGTCAAAAACAGTACACTAACTACTTTTAAATGTGTCTGCATATTTTGAATGGACATTCAGTTTTTTGGCACTATTTCTAAGAATGGCTTTTAATAATAATTAGTTTTTTTCATTAATATTTTGACATATTCAAAGTTCATAAGATCACCGGTGTCAGCATAGTAATGACAAAATTCATTGGTGCTTTTCGTCAACTTACAATCACTTTTGTGTTTGTATAAAAAAAACATCAAAAAAATTTACCCAAGCGAGAGAAATCCGACATTGCTTCAGCGGTGCACAAATTAACATCTTTTAGCTATTTTGGAGACACGTAGCTAACTTATTGGTAGCGACATATTTTGCCTATTTCCTAATACAATAGAATGCTAATTCTTGTAGTCAGAATAGTTCACTGCGGTATGGCCATAATTCAGTTGTTTTCTCTAACACACGTGTGCATTAGGATGAAAGTAAACACGTGTGTTTGCTTTCCTAAGGGGTCGTGGGAAAACGATGTTTTCTGTTGGGAAAAGTATGATGAAAGTCGCTTTTTTTTTACACGGTCGTAGAAAAAGCAATTTTAAACCCGATGCGAGTTTCGCATAAAATTCTCTGAAACGTTGCCCATTTAACCATCTCTGTATCTATTACATTTTCAAGGTCCCACACACTGTCATTGAATTTTTAAGGCCAATTTATATGTATGGTATATTATCAAATAATTTTATCACTTTGTTGGATATTTTCTTGATGAAAGGAAAGGAAAAGTAGGTGAATTGGGAGTTTTGTTCAGTATTTTAAGGGGGTGGCTGAACAATAAGATTTATATCATTGAAGTGAAATGAGGTTTCTGGAATGCTGACGTTTTCTTCTATAGAGGCATTACGGCTGTTGTGATGTAAACTGCTTTGTTGGATTATGTGAAAATTTTATTTGTTTAAAGTTTGGGAGGATATGATTTAGTGATAAAGACGGTTTTCAATAAGTCCAAGTTTCGCGATTTTAGAGACTCGTGCGATGAAATTCCTTTAGTTTTAAACACTAAGTTGATTTTAGAGCATTGGCTGTAGCTAGAGTGATCATTCAGCTACCTCCCCGAACTGGCGGGCTTACTCAACGCGACAGTACCAAGAAATGGTATGCTCTTTTTCGACATTTTTCTCATAAAAAATTGAATGTGGCTCTAATTTATTTGTCACTCACTGTGAGATCAAGAAAAAAATGTTGCTCAAAGTGCAAAAATGTCACACCGAAAAGTTTTAAAAAATCCGTTTGATATAAAATATGGTCGATAAAAATATTCACTTACATTACGTCCCTCGCACCAGGATTCTGCTAAAGTAGTCGATCTCAAATTGATTATACAAAAAGACAGAATTTCTCAGAATAACGAACGTCAGCAGAGGTGTGAAATGACCTAAATCAACTGAATCAATTTAAATCAAATAGTCATTGGGCAACTGCTGTATATTCAAGATCAGTAAACGAAAGTCGACATAGAAACGTTTACATTTTGAGCAACAGTTACAAGGTAGAGAATAGAGACAGAATTTTTTGTTACATACAAATATTAACAATAATTAATTGAATATTATTTAAACAACAAGCAATAATGTAAAAGGGCAACGTCGATTTATATCCATTCGGACAGGGGAATTAGTGCACATTTAATTGGAAGACGGAAAAATGCTACTTGGAATTATAAATTAATGCTCGTAAATTCTTCCTTACCAATATAGGCGGCTAACACACGGCGGTGCTTTTTCGATAGATTTACGTGGTCTAGGTAAAACGGTAACAGACAGATGAAATGTAACTGCACATTCGCGTGTCCGGTTTTCACGTGAAATTTTATGGTGTGATTGTTTCAGGGTTAACTTGATTTGTTTTCGATATACCGGGCGAAAAAAAATCTTTCATTTGGATACGCCGTCGTATATCTACCATAAAAGTTCGAAGGGTAATATATTAGAAATGTTATGTTACAATTCAATAGCGTACTGCAAATTTTTGTATCGATAGAAATTTTTCAGATCTGATATATCAGTGTGTATTTCTTTAAAAGGACATTTTATATACATGTGTATATTATTGCGTCATTCAGTAGGTTGCTTTTAGCGGATAAAAGGTTTGATATATTTCGAAAAGATAATTTATAATATTTTTTCGAGAAAGCATCGACTATGGGGTTGTAACATGCAGACATTGATCGGAAAGGAATTTATGTTTGTTTTTTCATCCCTCAGGATCGACTGCGAGGAAATTTGTAACGTATTTTTAATGGAATTTTTATTAGAACTTTCTGACACATACTAATAGGTTTGCACATATGTCAGCTGACCATTTGAACCACCTCCATTAACAATGACCTCTTTTTTCAGCAGAATTCCTGAATGTGAAAAATTAGCTGCAGGATCTCCTGATTTGAGTGCCATTTGTATATCGTCCAACTTCCAATAAGAATTAGCTACCAACCCGCTGCCAGCTTATAGTTTTAATAGATATTCTCCATATGATATGTAGGAAGATTATCGAAGTGAAGGTCAATTGGGAATCGAACATAAACCATAATCGACCCTGAAAGATCCTATATTCAAATGATTTCTGTCCACCTTCGTCGCTTTGCGAGATTCCCAATTTTTAGTGGCAATGTAAGTGATTTCTAGTGTTTTCACGCAAAACCGAGCCGCGGGTACTTGTTTAGCGGTGGACACTCATTAATTAATTTTACCAACTTAAACTACCAGTCTCCCACTTGAAGCACAGCGACAGGCAGTGGCGCGAAGCGTAACAAATTACAAAACCCTGTAAGTCAGCACAAATTAAATTATTCCCTTAAATAAACACAGCTTGAGTGCTTGACTTAATTTCCAGTCGGATACGTTTATGTAACAATCGTTTCAATTTACGTCAATGTCCCAAAACAGAAGGTTTAGCTATCTCATTTTCTTCCTATA
The DNA here is from genome assembly GCF_039881205.1 of Euwallacea similis. NCBI lineage: Eukaryota > Metazoa > Arthropoda > Insecta > Coleoptera > Curculionidae > Euwallacea > Euwallacea similis. The sequence goes on from NC_089624.1 coordinate 3,920,994, forward strand.
CAAAACTCAGACATTTGGCCCCTTGCAAGATATCGTATTTCCTCTAATTTCTACCTGAAATAAAGCGTCGCATTTCCCAAAAATTTTTTTACTTAACTAGAGCGATAAGTAAACGTTATTTTCGGCATAAACATCCTTCTAAGGTAGCAGATCCAATTTCAAATTTAAATTGGTCTTATTGTTAAAGAAAATAACCGTTTGCGAGGCCTAATTGCATCCATTTGCCGAAACTTTATCCAATTTGCAAGGCTCCGGAGAGGCAAAATTATGTAATAAGGAGCTGCCTTCTAACTTATAGGAGCGCAATTTGATTTGGTGACAAGCTGTTATACAGTAAATTGACCAATTTGTTAGTAATTTTTCCATAAAACGCTGGATTGAACTCGGCGCAATCAGCCGGACTCTTGTACAAAACGGAGGCAAATAGAGCAACAAAGTCACAGCTGGGTCAGTCATTTCACTTCACATAAAAGCGAAACTATTTACTGAAAATCTTCACTAAAATTGTGGAAACCTTATTCCCTCTACCTGTTACAAAGCAAATGTATTCGCCCTTAATCTTTTTTTATCTCTTCCCTTCTTTTAACAGCACCCCGGGGTATAACCCTGAAATATTTGCTTCTTGTTATATAAGCTTTTTATTTCTGGAAAAGTACGCACAAGGAATATCACTTCCAAAGGTATAGACTTCGTATTGCTCGAGCATAATGTTTTTAAAAAAACTTTTTTATTTCTATTAGAAATGTAAATATGTTAATTGTTTATAAGAGATTCAATATCTGGAAAAATGGCTTCCTGATCAAAATGCTTCTCAGACTAGAGGCCAAGCAGATTGGTTTAAATTATTTTTCTTTCATGTGTCTATTTACTCAGAAGGTAGGGCAAATTCGCAACAGCCCAAGGATTCGGCATACATTTCATTAATCATCCAGTGTTACGCTCAGAATTCCAAAAAAGGATCATTAATCTTTTCTCTGCGTACCTGAAAGTAATCTGAACTATCCTTCTTCAATTTTCCCACTCAGAATTTCACAATGTTTTTTCTTTAAAAATTTAGCATCAAAATGACATTTTTCTTAATTTTCTTATGAAAACTTATTTTTCCTTCCGATTGTTTACGCATGGCCATTCGTTTGCTTCCTTAAACCAATCTAGCCTAATTAATTCTCATATTTTCACTCAGAAGCTCAAAACAAGTGTCTTTTCCTAGAAAATTTGTCGAAACTATAAAATGGTAAATTAAAGAGATGGGATTAAAAATACAGTCATTTCGCTTCTCTGTATCTCGAAAACTAATAATTTGTGCACATAAGTTTATATCAACATTTTTTATTTAAAATGTCTTGTTTTAAAAAGTCTCAAAATTCAATGCATTCAATGGTTTATTAAATATTTGACATATTCTAGACTATTTGAATACATTATACCTATTTTCTTTTTAAATTATTAAGTACCAACTTTCAATGTTTTTCCTACGTGCTCGCGGTAAAGTGGATTTACCGCACATAAAACGAAGTGGCGTGTGTCGGTATCAAAACATTTTGATATTCGCTAATACTTAATTGAACTTGCAGAATACAACAAAGTTAACATATGTGGTCGTAGTAGAAATATGTACGTAACTGTTAAGACTCTCAGGATATTGCATTGTTATAGTCTCAAAAATAATATTGAAAGACTTTCGATTTCCGTATACTATTATTTCCTACGTGTTGCGCGCGCAACTATAGGGAAATAAACATATTTCCCACGGCTTCGCCCCGGTACCTACAGCAACGAGACAAAACAAATAAACTTCAACTGCCCGACGGAAATTTTGGTAACGGCTACATCGAATTTTGAAATTTTAAGCAGTAAATCCTTATTTTTCACAAACTATTATTATCGTAGAAAATTATCGTATACAACTTTTACAAAATTACTATTTCCTACAGAGAAAAAGTGAATTTTTTTAAAAATGTTTAAATCTGGAAATAGTTAACATCAAGTAAATACTTTTAAATTGAAAATACGGCAAGAATCGAAAGAAAAAGAAGATTTTTTTGAACTAAAAGGTAGTGTCTATTTATTTGAAGTATTTTCTTACCTTAAATGAACTATGCGAGTATTTACTCAACATACTTGATGTAAGTTCAAGCTTCATTTGAATACCTTATTTACTTAATAGAAATGTAGAGAAAACTACAACGGAGAAATTGACTTTCTCAAGTCAAGAAAATATATTATCTTGAGGATATGTGCACTTAGAAATAGAAAATATGATGTATTAATATTTAATTCAATCATTAATTTCTTACTTTGGGTAATTACAAAATGTTTAGTTCAATTGGATTATGAAAAGTTAGAGGAAGATCTTGTCACACATCGCGTTTTTGAAAGTGCAACGTTTGATTTCACGTATTAAAATTTTTATTCCATATTAGGCCCGGTTTTACCAGAATTAAAGCTATGAAACTTGACAAATGTTTTTGGCAAACTTACTCAAATAAATCAATGGAGTAAAAGAACTCGGAAAATGTCCTGAAAAATGCATTTATCTTCTTCAAGTTTGATTTTTTTTACGCTCCTCGTGTTTAGATTTTTAAAACTTTTTCATCTGACTTCAAGGTTACGTAATCATTTCAATTTGCTAGGGGTGCAAAAAAATATATCCCCGAAATTGGGGAATATTTAGATGTTCCAGGAAAGACTGAGCTGATGTCTGCTTGTCGTTTTCCGTTTTTTTCACATTTGTTTTGCGTTTCCCTTGCAATCTTTTCAGGTCATACTTATGCGCAATACGATATGTATGTATAGGTAGTTATCGTGTTGCACATGAGTATGACCTGAAAAAACTGCAAATATATGTAACATGTAGGTATTTTGTGCATACACGTATCTAATGAAACTAATAAATAAGCAGAGTTGCCTCACATCCTTTTCTTTTCAATTCTATTTAATTTTCTTTATTCCATTTATGTACATGCCACAAACTTTTCGTTACACTTATAAATAATATGGTTCCCGGATCCTGGGATCAGGAAAATTCGATCCCGTTATCTTTGGGATCCTGAGTTGATTCGGGATTGTATGATGTATGTGTGGGAATTATGCAGCTGAAAAAACTTCGGAAGTTTCCAGGTCCATTCATCAAATTAGAAAAAAATTTAACTGTTCGGATTAATAAATATTCTAGGCAAAAAACTATTTCATAAGGACCACAAAAGTGCCAAATCTAATTGTGCCATCTTTTTGTGGACCATGTGGATAGACAAAGTACCTCACAGTGCCCTTTGTAACTAATTTTGTTTGAAAACTAGAAACTTGAAGAATGTGTCAAAATAACCAGTTTTATCCATCTAGGTCATAAGACTGTCCAAAGTCAGTATGTAGGAAACATTGGTCTTCAGAGGATTTAATAAACTACTCAACTTTTCAAAACCCAAGAACTATTGTTCTTTCTCGCAAACTAAAATCGATAAATTCTCTAATAGTAATCCTAGAAAATAGCCAAATTCTAAAGTATTATAGACACCTGAACAATTATATTCGACCGGAAATCCTCAACCTAATACCGTTAAAACTTTTAGCATATCTGAGAAAGTATACAACTGTTATTAGCAACTTCGACAACTGAAGTGGAGTTATAATTTTAGGGCGTTGTTTCGAGAAGGTAAATACGATTTTCTCTTATTGGATCAACGTTCCAGACTGTGCGCAAATCGAAACTTTCGCAATAAATTTCCGACCAAAAACGAGCGTTTTTCTTTAAAAACTTCAAAGATCAACAAGACAACAAACAGTCAAATTTGCGTCGAGCAGCTGAAACGTGAGATATTTGTCGAAGCTGAAGTCCTACCTTGCTGCAACTTGTATGTGAACTTGGTTGCATTAATTAATAACGAATTATGTACGTTAGACTGGAAACGTTTTGTTCTTTTACTTACCTATCTATTGAAATAGCTACTAAATTGAATATTGAAGACGTTGAGCAAGTTACATCCATCGCGATGTAGAAGTCACACACGAAGCCTGGTAGGGCCCATCTGCCGTTCACCTGAAAAAATCACAATTTATTCAGGAAGCTTAATTTTGACCCGGTGTTGTTAATGCAGAAGCTCCCAAAAATGTTTAATTACCTTAATCCAAGCAATTTTCGTGCCTGGAAGTTTAAAAGGCTAAGGTTAATTGGAGTACTTTCTCGAGTTTCAACGGCATAACATTGTTTTGCCGTTAATTAGCAGCCTTTTGAAGCATAAAACAGTTTCTTTTTCGCCTCAAAATTTCGCCTTCAAGCAAACAAAAATTAGTCATTTACCAAAAGGAGAAAAGCGCTTTAATAAACCCAACACCTTCACCTGTTTGTATTTTTCTTTGGCGGAAAGCTGGGACCGGAGTAAATGGACTCTGCCAGGATTTGGAAAAAGTAGAAATTTAACAAGACCTAGCCTCCATAGAATATAGAGCTTTGTACGAAGTCATTTAGCTGGAATAAAAGGGAACTACAATGAACATCCGGAGCAAGTATCGGCGATGCACCCCGTGTAAACAGGGCATTTTAAACTGGCGAAAACGTTTCCTGCAACAAACAAATGGGGCTTTGTACTGACATAACCAGACTGAATTGGATATTGATTGTTCTCTCTGTGTGTGTCTGTGTAGTGTCAGTGGCTTTTAATTCACAGACTACGAGTTTTCTTCCTATGTTCTCCACTTATCAACAACAGAGACAACAGAGTCATTATGCAGTTATTTTCAAATTAAATTAGATACTCAAAAAATCGGCACAAAGGTTTTTATTCAATTTAAAGAGCATGTATCTTAACAATATTTCATAAACTATAGTCAAGGCATCTTATCTTGCCTCATCTCGCCTTCTTGTTTAGAACAATAGTGTATTTTGGGATAAATAATTGGAACTAAAATTGTGTAAAAGAAATTTCTGTCTGCCCAAAACTTTTTATCGCACCTTCGAAAATACTTCTCTAAGAAAACCGTTATGGACACTGGGCTTATGTGTCCCTACAGCACATAATAACCATAAAAATGGACCGAAAGTGGACATTTTATTTGCTTATATGGCGGAATTGTTTTGTGGTAACGGACAAGGTCAAGGGAATCGCTCTAATTTAGAAACAGACAGATATGTAACAGCTAGTTATACAGGGTGTTTTCTAACGTGTAGAAAATTTAAGGGCGCAATCCTGGATGCATTTTAAGTGGAAAATGTCTAATAAACATATGTCCGAAAATGCTTAGTTTTCAAAATATAGGGTGTTAAAATATGCCAAAAAAAGTTTTCCTTGAATATTTCCACTACAGCTCAAATTGGATTTTTTATTGATATAAAAATAATATTAGTATTATTTAACTTATATCATTTAACTTATAAATAAAAATAATATTAATATTATTTTCAGGATTACGTCCTTAAATTTTCTACATATAGTTAGGAAACACCTTGTATAGGGGAAATTGGTAGCATGTCCATGAAAGCAATAGAGCGTTCAACTACAAATAAAAATCGAATGGTAAGAAACTCCCGTTAATCGTGGAGAGGCTGCCATGGAAGTCTTTAACTCATCCCCAAAATTGACTGAAGTTTGGATGTTTTCACACTAAGCTGATCTTGTCCAGGTTACACCTGAATGTGCGCATGTTTTTGGACATGCGCACAATAATGATGATACTTTGCACACATATGCTTGATGAAGCCAATAACTAGAAACACGTGGCGCCGGATTGCCCAACATCCTTTTCCCATTTCTGCTTGAACGCGGATTTGCCACTAACTTTTCCTACTTTTATATTCATTTGTACTAAACTTTTCCATTTAGATAGCCGCTTATGCAGCCAGTTTGGAAATGCAGTAGGATTCATTATAATACGAGTTACACAATATAGCATTTTTTAATGAGTTGTATATACGGTTTTGTTTTCATTTTTTAGCGTGATGAAGAAATCAGAATAAAATGGCAGATATTGGAACACATTCAAGAAGTGCTCAATATTTGTACTTGTAGAACTCTAATCTGTATTAAGCAAGTAACGAAATGAAAACCGGCCCGAAACCTAATTTTATTGTATAATTAGTTGTGAAATAGAACCTGTTTAGTTATCCAATTCGATGTCGAAAAACCATTACTTTAGTTGTAAAAGTTAGAATAATAACGATTTATGCAACCAGTTAGGAAATGCGCTACTTTGTATAACGAGTGTGATTAAACGGAATGAGAAAAGCGAGATCCCGCAATGTGAAATGGTGTGTATTTCATGTCACATTGTGGGAATATATTATAGTGCACCATATTTCGAGGGTAAAATGCTAATCAAGGGATAGGAAGGAAGAGCACGAGCCACAGGTGAGTGAAGTACGCTATATGAGCAGAAAATGGTTATTTTATGCAAGTTGTCAACGATACTTTTTCCATGACTATGATAATTTGTGAAAAATACAATTTATTTGGTCTCGATGCTGTGGATAGCGGTACGAAGCCGTGGGAAGTAAGTTTATTTCTTCACAATTGTACGCGCAACCCTAATTGCGCACTGAACTCGAAATCGATAGTTTTTCGAATTTCGATATCATACATGAACCAGTAACACCGCAATATCTTGACAAACACAGAAAAATTTGACTATTTAGAATTAGTAAAATTACATATGTGATTCTTTCCCAATTTTATTGACAAAAAAGGACTACAGCAGCATTATTGATTATAGTCCCATTTCATAACTGAGTTATGAAATTAAAGCATCTGTTGTCATAATTTAATGAGTTAAAACCCGTTCCGTCACATATTTTGGTTATGAAAATTGTCGTTTTATTTTTTAAAATTATAAAATCATTGAAAAATGGATATATCTATGGACATAGATGGACTAGTACTTAGGAGATTTTTTTGTTGGCGCTCACATAATCCCTCTAATGTAGGCCTGACACTCAATTGTCGATTGAATTGAATCTATATTATTACATCAATATTTACCAGAACAACATAAACCTAGGATTATGGAATTGGTAACATGACAATACGGTCTCGGCATTAGTCGAAAGCTCCTGCATAGTGTATATTGTAATAATTTAGGAACAGATCAGCTTGAGTTATTCTCAACTGTATTTACACCACACAACTTATTTAACTCGACATGCCTTAAAATCAAGTGAAATCCAAATTTTACATATAGAGCATTAACAAGTCAAATCAATTTCAAGTTAATTAGTTTTATGATCAAGCACTTGAACAATCAAGTAATATCAATTCACTCTTATTAAAACAACTAAATTATAAATACTCCAAAATGATCATTGTACGCACAGTTTAAAAGGGCCACACATAGCAAAAAAATAAGGAGATTTTCCCAATAAACCTAAATTTCTCAAGTAACATTTTAAATTGTTTGAAATCTTAAGGAAAGTTTAGGATCGAATTCAAAAATGCAGAATCGAATCAAATGAATTGATAACCTAAACTAATCTAAACAACCTGATCTTTTTAAGCTAAAGTAATCTAGATTCTCGATTTATTGGAACAAACTTGAAATAACTCGCAGTTTCTAAACTAAAACATTAAACTTTTTTTCTTATTTCAAGAAGTTATTTTGGCCCAAAGAAGTTCGTCGAACAAACTTGAACTAATACGAAGTTTCTAAAAGAGAAAACAGTCGATTACTTTAAATGTTGAGGCATGAATTTTTAAATCAAGTTCTTTAATTCAAGTTCTAAAGAAGGTGAAGTAAGAAAGTTTCCAAAACTGCATAGTTTGACGAATGAGACGTTTCGAGTTCAAGTTACCTCGGGTTACCCCAAATTTTCAAAAACACATTTTAATTTCAGGTTACGTTGGGATTTCTTTACTTTGGGAAGTAGTTTCAAACTGTAATTAATGAAATTGCCCCTTGGCAACGTTTCTGAACCAAATTCGAGTTTTCTTCAGGACAATATTATTTTAATTAAGTTTTTTCTGATGATCCTCTGATCTTAACTTAAAGGAATATTGAAGTCTCTTAAAAACATGTTTAAGAACATATCCATTCACTATTTTGCAACGAGGGAGAGAATCACATTTTGTCAATTTTTTTTTATCTCAAGGGGAATCTTTGGCCAAGTAAAACTATAACAATGAGCTTACCTGTTATAAAATATCGTAAATCATCAAAGATTTGGGAACATTTCAGGAAACTGGAAACTAATCCTTTACACCTGAAATAATCGTATTTTCCTAAGTAGAATAGTCAAGGATTTTGAACTGGGTATTCCCAAGACTCGTCTCAAATTTTATACCTCTAAATCTCTATATCCACTAAATTACCATATCCACGATTAAATTATGTGCATTTTTGGATATTTTGAATGAAGTTGAAAAGGACTGAGTTTAACGAATTAAATCTAACAAATGTGTCAAATTTTCTATTATAATTAACATAGTCAGTCAAAGAACGTTTTTCTGATTGGATTGAGAACACAGACAGAAAACCGAATAAATTTGCTTCCTCCCAATGAGCTGATAAATTGAATTTTCCTCAATCGAATCTAAACAGTTTGGGAAGCTCAAGGTGAGAAATTGACTTAACCCTGGAAAGTTATCCCGAACTTGATCCTTTTAGAGATTAAAACTCAGGAGGCCAACGTTTTTTAATTAAAGTTCGGCAAGTAACTTGTTCCAGGGGACGATTTTACTACTAATAATATTAAAGTAGGTATATTTCATATGATTTTCTAATAAAATTAAATAAGTTCAAAAGCTCAATAAAATTTGAATATTTGGTGTTCCGCTATAGAAATTTTAATTAGAGGGGTTGGTGGGCGTGAATAAAATATCCTTAAAATAACATTCATTGCTTTAAATTGCATTAAATACATAATCGACCGGGGAACGAGCTCAGATTTGTAATGGATTAAAAATTGCAATTATGCAAATTCCCAATGGAGGCCTTTATATTCTATTAATGAAATGGAGATTTTCGACTCGCTTCGAGTAGGAACAATTTCATCAAACTTAGAAAATGAAGGTATATTAAGAGTTTAGTATTTGTTCTTGTAAATTCTTCAGTTGAATATAATGGAATTGGACTTAACCTTATTAAAACCCTTGCTAATGTCCGAATGGAAGTTGTTTTTTTTATTTGCAAATATGCTCAAACAACCTCGCGGAATATTATTATCCATACCATTTACATACATTTGCATTCGGACGACGAATAAGTGAAAAGTAGATTTGCTGAATAAAATTATTCCAAACTTCAACGTATATACAGCCTTAAGGGATACCATTAAACTTTCGCTGATGCCACATAAAATGCTGAGCTTAAATGAGAATCGGATATACACGGACGGACATCAAGAAAATAAAATCGCGTTTACACACGAATAATCCTGTCGAGCGCTGCAGTTTGCAGGAACAGGGTTAATCAGCGAATTATGTAATTAAACAGTGGTGCTATTACAGCCTGAAACCACCTCCAAGTGCAATCAAATTTACTTCTGTAATTGTCTTTTGTATTGCAGTGCAGCTATTTGGGAAAGAATATAATGGTCGGCTTTATCTGGATTAGCTCAGACTCGAAAATTGCCCTAAAGTGAATAAGCCGAAACGTTTTGTATCGCTCTTACTTCAACAAGATTAGAAAAAGCAATAAAGGGTTTGGAAATAACGGCAAAAGGGAATAGTAGAATAAAGAAAATTACTAATAAATGGACAGCTGTAGACATTTTGAGTGCATGAGAGAAATGGTTGGTGTCCCAGAATAGCATAGACAAATGGATGTCTCACATTTCTCAGGTGAAAATAATAGGCCAATTTAACTAAATTTTCCTTTAACAGAAAATGCTATATTGCCACCGTCTTCGCTTCGAGGTCTTTTAAAAAATGCGGTTTTTATTTCATAGTCTTAAAACGCTTTATAGTACTTTAATCTAACTCGGTACAACACGAATAGGGAGGACTAAAATCATATGGCGGTACGAAAGTTCCACATCCACCAGGTGTGATTTAATCTATGATTAAAATAAAGTTGTTTTTGACTAAGACCTCGCGAGATCGAGACCGATACTTCTATGGCCTGAGTTTCGGTTTCGGTCTCGTATTTATACCTCGGTCTCGATTTTGTATATCGTGATCGAGACTTTGATCTCGTAGAAGCACTTACAGTCTAAAATTGGATTCGGTCTCGATCTCACGAGGCCGAGACCGAGGCTAGTCTTACGTGACATCGCAAATTTGATCACCAAAGTTAAGTTAAGAGGCAATAAAACATTTGAAAAAATGACCCAAAACTTCACAGTTTTAGAAAGACACCAGTCATCTAGGATTCTTATCAACACCTATCGTATCTTAAATGACATCACAATTTCAATAGCTACTACAGCTTTTTCTAATATTCTATAAAGTCTCTTAAAATTTGTATATACTTCTTAAATTTCCAACAGGACTAAATTGCGCTTTAAATACTGTTCCCTCATGCACTTTAAACTGAATTCCTCGCCTTAACGCTCGTGTTTGTCTAACATTTCAGAAGGAAACGGAAGCCACAGCTGCACTAAGAAGACTCTGGCTTAAGACTGGCACAAAGCGACTCTCTGATGAAAGTTATCACATCTATTACGGTATTTGAGTTTTGCAAGTGGCTAAAACTACTTGGAACGCATTTAATCTTCGGCAATAATATTTGCTTTAATCTTTCTTGTTTTAGTTCATACTTAACCACCCAAAAATATTTTCAAATTTAATTCCGAAGCAGTACAGCATCGCTTATTCTCAATTTCCGTATGTTTCCTCGTCAATAATTCACGTTCCCGAGGTTTTGCACACGTAATATTGTAAAGTATAAACACGCCCTTTGTTTGCAGAAAGTAGCAGAACCGAGACCTATTTGTTGTTCACTTTGCATTTTCTATTTCATGGAATATTTCTATGATTACAATTTGAAGCTGGCAGTCCACTCTTTTGTGTAGGGAAAGCAGGGAAAATTTGCCTTTTACAAAAGGGTGCAGTAATGTATAACTAAAGTGGAACTTTGTCCTGGCTAAGGGCTGTTTTCACTTTGCAACTAAAGCAAAGGTCGGAATTATTATGTACTTTGAACTTTAGATAGATTAAGGGCAAGATTTATAAAATTGTTTGTTATAAAATTTGTTTTTCTCTACTTCTCTTATTGTTCAACCATCATTGGCGCTATATAGAAAAAACAAAAAGTGTTTATATTTCTATAAAAAATTAATTTTTAAAATATTTGTTTTACTCTTTTCATTTCTTATTGAAATATTGTGTGGAGTGTGCTTATTTAGTGGGCAAATTTGTTGTTCTTTAATTCAATAAAATCTCGGGGAGAGCGATGATCCTGTTATAGAAATTCTAGGTATTTATGATATTTTTCATAAAAAATATAATAAGACCTCATGTTTTACCGGATACGTTTTGTTTGTAGGTACGAAATCATTGTTACTATTCTTATATGTACACGTCTTCGATGGAGATATGACTAATTTTGCCACATTCACTATCAAGTTAATATGCGAATGATTCTTTGATGATAACATGTAATATTTAACAACAAATGACTGATTGTCAGGTTAAAGCCGACGATGGCAATTATCGAATTAATTATCGTGACGAAAACCATGGACAAATTGATATGATTGGCTGAAAATCGAACCTTTCTAAAGATAAGTGAGTGTTTTCAGTGAAACATTGAAATTTATATATATTTAATAAAGCGTAGTGTCTGAATAGAAGCAAATTCTTTTTGATCAAACAAAAATCAATAGTAAGTGCCTAGTTTGTTGCACGTAAAGATTCTGGGAATTTTCTCGAAATATGATACAGTTTGCAAAAACAAAAATAAATAAATAAAATCACTCGCATTCCGCTATGATTTCTTATGGTTCAATTCCTGAAGGGAGCGAAATTATTTTTAATTCAAAAACATTAAAAGTGGTATAATGGGTCGGTTACAGAAATTCACAGAACGTATTACACTTTTCTTTCAGGCTATTATTACTTGAAAAATATTTGTGTTGCGCCAACGCTTTTTAATCGAAATCAAGTACTTAATTCGAATTACTTCATTTCAGAAATTGGCTTTTATTTTAATACAAGGCCGATAAAGGGTTTTAATCAGAAGTTACATATACATACACATATATATACATACAGAATACATAAAATTGAAAGAATCTGAAGGCATAACCCTTGAGACGTATTTAGAATTTATTTTTGGAAATATCTTCAACTTGAGCATATTGTGGGTATCATGCCTTTTTGAGTATATTCGCAATCAGTCCAAATTTTCTAATTTATATGCAGTAATTTTGTTCGCGAAATCCATAGGACTGTGCCAACTTAAACAATTTTACATCTCTCGTGGTTTCCGAGATTCCAACGGTGGGCAGCAAACCTGAATAACTCTGTATAAGATTATTTTCTATTTTCATTAATGTTTTATTCCATGTTGAGGGAAAGTTTCTCGCGATTTATAAAATGAAGCGATTTATAAAATAAGATTTCCCTATTCCGTGAATGTCCGCATTTAAAGTTCATCTAAATAATCTGAACATCTAAAGTGCAATTGAGTATTTTTATCTCGAACAATGTGCAAAACAAACTAGACAAATAAACGCAACAGTTGGAGCCAATTGGCGAAACTTGGAGGGTTGTCAACTTTCTCGATGCAAGCAACTTCTTTCGAAATGGTTTTTCTTTAGACATGTCTTTTCATGCACAAGTTCCACGTCCTAATTAACATATGCATATCTTACGTGCGGATCTTTAATGCATTTGGAAGCGGGGAGCCAGAATCTTTGCAGCATAAAAGGTATATAAATTAGGCTTACTTATATCGTTCTCCCTTGGCATTTGCCAGGGAGCAGTCTTTGTTTTATAGAGCTTCAAGTGGATTCGTTTCTCCACTGCGAGTGCAGCTTAATTAGTTCGTCAGAGGGTATACGTGAGTTTGAACTGATATGGGTCTTAAGGTCTAACCAGAATAAGAAAGGATCTTATAATTTATGACCCGGGAGAATTGAATTAAAATTGTATATTAGCCCAAGTTTTTATCGCAGCAACGAAAGGTAACAACACTCAAACATCCATTAGACTTCCAGGGCTTATGTACTGTTACGACACATAATAATCGTAAAAAGGGAGACCCAAAGCGGCTTCGCATTTATACGTTTATAGAGGACAAAGTTTGTGTTAGCAAATTAACAAGTTTTTTTGAAATTTACAGGCTCGAGCTGTCTGAAAATACATCAGCAAAACAAAAGCAGGAAAAAATAACCCGCATTTTTAGGCCTTATTTAAACCCTGCACTTGACTTTTTGTCCTGTCCTCGCAGGATTAACTTTATAGTACGGCCCGAAATTAAACTGAGAGGAGAGGCATGTGTGTTTATACGAAGTTGTGAATTTTTTATGCCTATTGAAATCGCTTCTCACTTAGGAACCTCTCCGAAAACTTGTTGCAAAATTAATTAATGACACGCCACAGTTTTGACATAATTGGAGCACTAAATTGACTTTATTGAGAGGTCTCTAAAAAAATTCTTCCAGAGAATTCCTTAAATAAGTACTGTTAATACAAACTGCGTGTAGACATTGAAATTTCCATCAAATTCAAAGCATAAATCAGGAATTAGGCGAAGACTCCGTGAATTCCGTTTCAGGAATATGATTAATTTGCATGCAATTAACAGATTTGCGAGATAGAAATTAATGCTTCAGGAAAGAAAAATGCAATACATAAATTTAAATTTCCAGGATATACAGATAAAAGCACGCTCGTTTAACTAAAAAATAACTCATTGCAACTTCGAAAAATTACGGCTCCTTAAACACTGAATAAAAACATTTAAATTGGAGTTTTATCTATCGTGAAAGAGCAAAAGTTTCAGCAATAGAATTTCCCAGATATATGGAGAAAGGAAAGTCTTGTGAACTTGATTCAAATCAAGAAGGAAAATCTGTAAAGAGAAGCACATTATGTGCACTAAAAGTTCATTCTCTTTCGTAGTAAATAAACTATGGATCAGATTATACAAACCGCCCTCGTTCTACAGAGATTTTTGCTTGAATGCTCTTAGTTTGACGGTTTTCCTCTTATTCTTTACGCATCGTTGCTTGCTCTTGAATCATTTGTATGTCCCTTCTTAGTCTCATATTCATGTAGTTTTTTTATGACAAAATTTTTGATCCCTCATTGTATCTAATTGAAATTCGTTATTACTGCACCAATTCAGTGGTTTTCATTTTTTATTAGTCTTCATCATTGATTAATGAATCTTCGTCGTTTCTTAATATCACATTATGATTTTTTATCCTCATCAGGTTTGCCCTTTGTGTTTAATATAGACATCCTCGCTTACATTATACCTTTTTCTCCGTGTGCCATACTCTTACAAACACTCTGTAGGCCTTTTTCTATAGTTCTCTATAGTTTCGTTAACTATACTCCCTTAAATAAATATTTTTCTTCTCCTTCCTTTCCAGATTTATAATTTTCCTTAACGTCATGAGATATTTTATCATCAAAACACAATATCTTCTTGTAGAAACATTTTTAAAGTGCATTTATACGGAAGTTTAATTGATCACCATAAGGGAGTTTTGAACAAGGAATTGTCCAGACATGAAAGAGCAGTACTGATGTGACCTACAAAATTCCTTATCAACTTATGCTCGAGATTAAGATATTGCAAGCATTACATCTAGAATGGTTATTTGTCAGGTATTTTCTTTATGTAGATAGATCAAGGAGGGATAATTCAATTCACGATACTTCCCATTCTCATTAAATTTTCATCTAAGAAGGTTTTAGATTTCCCTTATGTATAGCTTGAAGGCCTCTTCCTTGACTCAAATACAAAAGATACAGCAGCATAATTTCCATATTTTAAAAAAAAATTTTGTTGCTCGCCTTTTAGCAATCAATCATCTGGTTCTAACCGCTAATTTCATTTTTGAAAATTACAAAGTTTCTAGAAAGTCTATTACGAAAGCCATCTAAAACACTACGTTATAAATTGATAGTGTGTATGGACTGCTGTAGACATTCTTACCTTTGATACTCTGTAGGTATATCATATCGTAGTATATCTTCCTTTTCTCTTCATTTGAGATTTAAAGCTTCTTTGGTTAGATATAGTCTTTCCTCAACCATGAAAACAATAATTTTCCGAAGTTACAGGTTCTTTAGCTGTGTCAAAGATTAATTCCTCTATTTATCAAAATAGAAATGATGAATTACTTCGTATCTTACCAAAGTTTTAATTATTCCTAACAAACTAAGTAAAATTCATGCAAATTGAGGTTTCGTGACCCTACCAGATTTAAGCTTAGCCAGACGTAGACAACAAGACTAAAGCCGAAATGATATTATTAAAGCGAACAAAGGGCCAACTTGCCAGCGGATTTACTTTATAATATCTGATCGAGGATGAGAAGCCATTATATTAAAGTCAGATAAATGTCTTTGATAACTTCGATTACCCCCGGGCTTCGATTGTTGACGACCGCTTTGTGGCTTTAATAAGAAATTTTGGACAATAAGGCCGCCAATACACCTCATAATGGACCGTACAATCCCCACACGAAATCGATTTTCGGTATGTGAATTACTTTTCGAAGGGCATTTCAAGAGCCTTATTTGAATGAGACAGCAAGAGCCTGCATGTATCTGAAATATGGGTCATGACCAAATGTATGTGATATAGCGGTCCATGCAAATATGTTTGTCAGCCCAATGTAACCGAATGTCTGGAAATTTGGATCGAAAATGCCAAATTCGGGTAATTATGTCAGAGGGGGATAAAATGTCACCTCGCCTGGGTTGTAGAGAGTGTCCCAAATTGCAATGTATTAGAAAGTTCAACCGCATATATGTTAGGTCCCAAAGTAATACTAGTTTCCTATGTTAACTATACTCAAACAATGCGTCATAAAGAAAATATAGGATATCTAAATTTTACTTAAAATCTCCAGAATGTTGCAATTCCTTCGAAAGGGTTAAAAATATATTCATGAAATTTTATAGGCATTACTAACTATCAAAGAATGGACTCCGCAAATTTTGATTCACAAGAGTTCACAAACTGTCCATCCCAAACTAGCAGCTAGATGAAATCGATCTTAGAAGCTTCAACCGGGGATTGAAGCAGAAGCTACTAGAAAATTAATAGAGCTAATTTAAGATATTAATTATTAATACAGAAATGATTATAGAACTGCTTCTGATTAAGCTTCCAACATTTTTTACCCTTTGCCAACGTCCAGATTAGCACCTTGGCTCACAAACAAAGCCTGTTAATGCTGTTTATTTCCGGCTAATTCCTAGCTTCAATTTCGACACAAAACTTAAAACAATCTCCCTTGGTGCGTAAACTGAAACCTTTCATGTTCTAAATGCCGCATAATATAAATCCGGATTAGTGGTGTACACTTCAGCCCTCCGAATACTAAACTCAGGTGTCCTTTTTTCTGTCCTCAATTAAAACTAAATGGCGTGGGAATAGCAGGTGTTCAAAGCACGAAATTAGGTGGACAGCTTAATGAAGCCAATCTTCAGGAATTAATCCGGATTAGAATTGTGTAATTTAATCTGTGACGTAAAAGATCATTAGTCATCGGTGTAATTTTTTTGGCGACAAGTTCTTAGAATTACCCATTAATCTCTCCACATGGATTTGGTTAATCCTGAAGGGTTGGATTACATGATAAGGTTTAAACTTATGTTCGAAGCAAGACGTCTGAGTGTGGGAGATCATTAATTTAAAGGATATTATATTGCAGTCTAACTTTGAAAGGGGAAGAATACAGAGTTTAGCGCTTACAATATCACTGTAATTTGAGCTGTTTTCGAGAATGTCGTAGAATAAGAGCGTTTTATGTTGGTAGGAGAGCCTCAACGGGGGCTTATTAGTGAAACTCAAGAAACTAGATAACAATCCTCCAGGTGGTGAGATGGGTGTTGTTATTATTTATGTTATATCACACATATAATAGGTTAGCGCTTCGAGTTTTAAAGAGATTAAGTGGTAAAATGTAAGCAACACTCAAGAGAACATACTTGGTATGTAACCAGAACAGAGCAGAATTAAAGACAAGAAAAATGTTAATTGCGGTCATGAATCATGAGAAATTTATTCTCCTAAAGAACAGGAAAAACCAGAGTTTTACTGAATAGCATAGCAGACTGAGAAATTAAGTTTACATTAAACCTTCGAATATCCATCATCTGCTGAATTCAAGGAATATCTCTGGTCACAACTAGTTTTCAATGTTCAAGTCAGTTTAGATTAAGGAAATGCGGTAAAAAATGATGTGCACTCTTAATATGAACGAAACCGCATCTCTTTGGGTATTCCATAAGGCCTATCCTGCGGTGAAACCACTTCTTAAGGAGAGAGATCTTAAGATCACTTCATCCTCTTTAATAAAAATCATACAATAATGTGCTATTTGTTAAGAATGTTGGCGAAAAGCGAAATGAAACAAGTTAGAAGATTCTTGGTCGCAAACATCTACCAACTTAAATTAACCTAAATAATAGATTAGAATTCTTGTGTCCTGGGGGTTACAGTTTACAGGCTGTTGTTTCGAATTTAATCCTATCGTCTACTTTTCAACAAAATGCTTCCGATTTCACAGATACAATTTGTATATACCAAAAGCCCAGCAATGCTGTAAGTAAACCTGAAGAGAACCAGTGAATTACTTGCTGGTAGCATTAATGTCGATAGAGCTGTTTTACATCATCTATTTTAAAATAGGTTTTCTGCCTAAAAAAGTGTGTAATGCAACTGAAATTTTCAAAAAGTATTATAGGAGCTGAACTCATTTGTCGGCAATAAATTGAAAATAATATACGAAGATGAAGAAAATTTACTGATATAGTGGTATTTTTTAAATTGAAACTTTTTATTTTATTTTGTTAATAATCTCGGCTTTACCGCCGATTTTTGTTGGGTCTTCAAAATCGCTTTGAAAGTTTTTCAGCTTTTCCAAATCTGTTACAGCTCCGTAAAAGATTTTCGACCAGATTCCTGAATGTTGAAAGTAGAATATTCCCTGGGAATGACGTCAAAATCGTTCAATCTCCATTGTGCAGTCATATAGAATTTCAACAAATAGTCGTCATTTAGACATCATTCACCGGGAACGTTCTACTTCTCAGGTTCAAAAGTTTAGTTTCTCATTAGTTTCTGCACTGCCCGATGTTTAATAATAAATTCTGTTTTTTTTTGTTTTCGTTTATTTATCTTTTAACTTTTGTTAGGACTCATAAATATACTTATTATCAAACACCACCAGTCTGATTAATTTGTCAACATGTAAGTTTACTTTGGCGCTCATCTAAGAACGTATAAAGTGATGGTTGATTTTATTTTATTTTGATTTAGTCTATCCTATAAGTTTACACCCTTTGTATCAGCAATTGATGAGCCTGGGAAAAATTTTAATTATGCCTTCTTTTTCTCTTTCTCAGGCTGATTTCTTGAGAGAAAGGTTAGTTAGGTTTGAAACAACACACAAAAGGCCTGAAATTCATTTTCTAACTCAATTGACAATTTATTCGATTTCTCAATAACAACCTTTTGTTTTATTAGTATTACGCAGTAAAGTACAATAAACCTCAGTTTAAAAAGTGAAAGTTATTATTTCACGAACAGTGCCTCTGAGACTGTATAACTCAGAGGGGTCCGCGAGTGAACAATCCAATCAAACTTAACTGCCAGGAAGGATTAAAAAATTGGTCTTTGAGCCGGAACATATAATGAGTCCCTTGAATTTTTATTCAAACCAGAAACAATCCAAACGGGACCCAACAACTTTTCTTCTAGTCATACAACTCTATTAAGGTTTTTTGGGATTCTTGAATGTTTTTTAATCTTCTGGATGGACCGTTCTAATTTCTAAAAGACCAAGATATTTTTGAAATTTCTAATAACTCCGCCCTTATGAAAATTATTCAAACGTAAGTTTTTTGGCAACCTATTCAAGGTGTGAATTCATAAAACCATTGAACACACCACGAATATTTTGATCCACAACAGCGGTAAATCTTCTAAAATGCTTTCTCAATTGTTCCAAATTTTATATTTCGTATTAAAGAATGATACTGAACTTCTTGTGAAAGATAATGAAGGGATTTATTTCCTAAATAAAAAGCCCTGCATCGTGCGACTGGAAAACGGCTTAGAAATGAAAGCTATATTTGGCAACACGTATCTCAAATAAAGCTTTATCGATATATGTACGGCATAAGCCGCTTAAGGCAAGTATAGCAACACCATTTGAATTTCAAAAAGTCAAAAAGCACCACGAAAAGTTTGTAAATTTTTCTCTGGAACACGGCAAAAGGTTTTAAAGTTTGAAATCTTATGGCTGGAAAATGTTCCTCTGTGGAGGAGATGGAGTTGTACATAATTTAAGATGTTTGATATTTGATAGGTCCTTATGACATAAACGAGTCCGTTTTATGGGATTGTTAAAAAATGTATCGAGCCAGGAAATTAAAGTTACCAAAACGATGAAATATTCAAAGGTTTCCCGTATCTCCGCATTACAATATATCCCAGGTATAGTCGCGTCACCCGGGCTCGAGTAAAAATTTAAAATGGCTGTTTTAGGGATTGTTTTTTTTAATTTTATCTACACTCTCGGGTGTATAAAGTTCCACGAAGAGTGTATGAAATATGGAGGCAATGAGAGCGGCACTATATGGAGGATTTACCATTATTTTAAATTTCTCAATTTATTCAAACCTACGAAATCGGCTTTGGCTTTTAGAACAAATCCAAACACGTTATTAGGGACAAAATCAAATCTGATGAGGTTCGAATTTCATTTGCGAATGTATTAGTAATTTAATAAATAACTCTAATCCCACTCTGGCTCGCAATAAAATGTGTCTACAAAATGGGTGTTAATCTGGTATTGAACTGGACGCATTTGCCGCAGTTTACAAAATATGTATGGAGATTTTAGTTTCAATCACTATAATGTTGCAGAATTGATTTTTTAATTGTTCAGAAGCGTATGCTTTTATTTAGTTCAAATGTGTACAAAATATGAAATTTAAAGCCGGTTCTGTTGAAAAAACTGGCTCCAAATGTAATTTGAAAGGGATGATTGTGATCACTTCAAGTGGATTTTATACTGTGAAGTAGATATGTAGAAAATATTCGGTATTTTTAAGGCAGATTGTTAATTTCATCTTTATGTCGTTTGGAAATAACGTCTCTTACACAAGTAGGGGAATCGGAGCGGAGCAATTGCACACTTTTCTCAGTTAAAAGTAACTGAGAATAATATTCATCTTTTACTAAGGGCTAGGACGAAAACCCTTGTTAACAGTTCGGTCATCTATCAAAAGTGCAGCTACGGTTACATTTGAGCCGGTTTGGTGAAAAAATCCGAATTGTTCCAAATATAATATGAGACGAAAAAATCATAAAGGGAGAGGGGGTGAGAGAGAGGGGGGATGATAAAGTGAAAGGATGAGGGAGGGAGAGAGTGAGGGAGACGAAGAGGGAGAGAAGGAAGGAGAGAGAGGGAAAGTGAAGGAGGGAAGGAGGTAGGTAGGGAGAGGTAGAGAGGAATCCCATATAAGTCATCTAAATATTGAAGAAATTAGTTGTCGCCATAGATCACACAAAAAAAATCAGAAAAAACCTCTAGACACTTGATAAACCGTCCAGTGGTCCAATATATTGAAAAAAAAAAAAAAATTACTGACGAGATGTCCCTCGGGACGGTACCGGGTCTTGACAGTCTAAATATAGAGAACGGGGTTTTTTAGTGGGTAGGCGCACGGGGACCGTCGGTTAACGCCAAAGAGTGTTCCCCGAGTGAATCCCACACTACTCGGCCGCCAGAACAACAGGCCGGGTGTCTTTTGAAGATTTTTCCTCGACAAAAAAAAATATATATTGAAAATGTTAAAACATTTTATTAATCGTAAATTTCAATGTACCTTTCATATACAGTTTTTTTTAATACATGGTCCTAAGGAATGCTGTTTTTTTTTATTAATACTTAGTTAAAAATTTATTCAGGTACGTATGGGCTTTTCAAGTAAAATCTATTGTTGCATGCACTGCAGTTTCCGATTATTTCTGAGCGTGAGTTATGTAGCCATCTGTAAGATCACAGGGCCATCTGCATTTTCATGTCGTCATTTATATTTCTTCGCATTTCATCTTGTCCAGATATTATCGCGCATGTGAACGCCTTGCGTTATGGACAACTGAAGCTCATTAGGATCCAAGGGTGAGGAATAATATATAACCGCCCTTAAACTAGACATAATCATTCTGCTTCATAATTTTCTACAAGTAGTTATACTGTTAGTTTGATCCTCATTGTACTTAGTTTATGTCACCGCTGTGAAAAGATGCAAAGAAAATATTTTTTTCAGTTTTTGGTTATATAAAAAAGTAACAGCGATGATATTTCTGAATTTTCACACTTTTTCTTATATACAGGGTATCTCTAAAACGTCTGTACGAAATTGTACCATAGATTTATGAGGCGAAAACATGACGATTTAGCCCAATTTTTCTTAGTACAAAAATGAATAGTTTCCAAAATACCCGATGTCAAAGTGAAAATTAAACAAAGCAAAAAAATTAACTACTTCGTTTGTAATATTCTAAGTACCTAAACAAAATGTTGCATCGGGGGGTTTTTAAGGGCGAGAAATCAGTATCCGTTTATATCGATGCACATTGTAGAGGGCGCTGTTAGCGCTAGGTGAACTTTCTGTAGAGGGGTATAAATTTTTTCACATCCAGTATAAAATTTATGTTTTATGAAAAAAAAGTATCTTGGGCAAGTTCGTACGGGTATTCCTTGTTAAGATATTTCAAGTTTAAAATTTGCAGCAAGTCTTGAAAAATAACTTTAAACTATATATTTATTCATATAGTACAGCAAAATAAATAATAACAAATTAGTATAGCTAAATAAAAACATGAAGATTTTAAAAAAAGTGATAAGAATTAAGGATGAATTGAAGGTTTTGATTTTTTTCGTTTCAACTGTACGAATAAATATGTATTTTTAATTTTTAAGACATTCAACGAACTTTAAACTTCAAATATCTCAAGAAGGAATGCCCATAGGGACTTGTACCAAGATACCTTTTTTCATAAAACATGTAAAAAAACTCAAATTTAACCATAAATAAATTTTATGCCGAGTGATAAAAAAGTTATGTCTCTTTAAAGAGAGTTCACCTAGTGCTGACAGCTTCTCTACACTGTGCTTCGAAAATGTAAACGGATTCTAATTTCTCCTCCCGAAAAACTCCCCGATGCGACATTTCGTACAGATTTGCATCAGATTACAAGCGAAGTAATTAAATTTTTTCCTTTTTTTAATCTTCACTTTAACGTCCCGTATTTTGAAAACCGTGCACTTTTAGACTAAAGTAAAATGGGTTAAATCATCATGTTTTACGCCTCAGGAATCTATACTAGAATTTTGCACAGACCTTTCAGGGACACCCTGTAAATGTATAACACAAAAAATGGGTAAGAGATAAACATGAATTGCATATAAAAAATATATATATTTTTTTCCATTCAGTAACATTTTGAACCACTGTAATCGCAATGCATGTTTATCTATTTTTTTATTGATATACCGTTATGATTAATTTCTTCAATATTTAGACAGAGTAACAGTATAATATAAATAGTATAGTAAGTAAAGTATAGTAGTATAGTAAGTAAATAGTATAATAGAAGTCAGTAACTTAAATTTAAGTTTCACGAATTTGAATTCGGTTCTATAAAATAATCAGAGTGGCTTCAAACGTATATAATTTGAAAAGTGATTGTGGGTGAATTCTAATTCTATTACAAATTATTCGATATGTTCTGAGGAAGTTTTGAGTATAACGAAATTTACTGAATAACTATTCTGACGCGCTTTTCAATCATCATAATATTCAGCCCTACTTCTCGAAGCCAGCTTCTCTGCTTATTCAAAAGTCTATGCTTTTAAAGCCTTAATGGTAATCAACCGAAAAAAAGCGTTAAAACTCAGTTCGATACGCGTTTCGGGGAATTGAAGTTTTCTTCGAATTCCCTTTAAAAATGTAATCGCCTTAGAATTATCTCCTCGGAACGCTATGTCTTCTGTCGCTGCTAATTCTTCCGCATCTGCGGACATCTTTTCTAGATTAGTTTTCAGTTCCAATTCTTTTAATCCTCCTCTCGCTGTGCGTGATATACGAACTAAGAAAACTAGTCCACGAACGTGTTAAATATGGCCGAGATTCTTAAAATGTGAAGGGAACGAAATAAATTAGACGTAAAGTTCACGGGACATATATTTCGCCTCAAAGGAGGATCGTTAAATATGCATTTTATGTTCAAATAACGGAAAAATATCTTAAACTGATATTTCAACGATCTCATCAGCTTATAAGTATCAATCCTGGGATTAAAACAGAGCGCTGCAAATGTTGATTTGACGTCGTAATAATATACGTATACCCGTACACATCCTCTTTCGCTTGGTAATAGCAGAACCCTTTTGAAAACGAGTTTATGCAAATACCCGGGGGTAAATTTATATATGCAAGCTCAGACGTTATCGAAATGCTGATGTATATATACAAATTTGAATTCCAAAAATTTAGGGGTCATGAATATGGATGTGCCAACGTCGATAAAGTGTAATATTCCACTCGATGGGCCCCCGATAACGTCATCACCAAAAATAAACGTCACTTGTGTTTGCGTTCCGGAGAGCTAACATGACTTTATGCAAATGATTGTGTATGTTTAGGATCTCTGCGTTAATCTCCACTTGCGACTTTACATCCCAAATCATTAAGCATTTTAATAAAACTTAATCTGTCGGAACAAAGTTATATGTATCTGTCCGGAAGATAATGTCCCAAATCTAAAACTGTCGACAGAAAGAAATGGGAGAGACGATAACGCACAGGTCAGGCCAATTTTAATGTGGACAGTTGAAAGGGGTCGCTATTACACAGGGAAAAAGATGTAACCCCGAAAAGAAAGGTTATTTTAATTGAAAGGAAAAGCAGCCTAGTCACTAAATGGCTTCTATCATGCCAAACAATGATATCAAATCTGGGTGCCACCCATTGCATAAACATGAGAGCTTTCTTCTTGGTTGTCTGCTTCTCTATTTACGGACAAGAGACACGCTATGTTGGCACTTTAACCTTTCGTAGCTTCTAATAGCCTCTTTGTTGGAAATGATGTTTTTCGAGGACACATGTTTGGATAATCCTTGCTTTCGTCTGGGTAATCTGAAGTTGTTGGAAAGGTATGAAACTGTGAGAGCTAAAGTCAAGTCTGAGTTGAACAAAATAGTACACAAACCATTTGACGCTATGTAGTAGGGTGAACATAGTTTAATTATTCATGATGAAGTTAAACAAAATTTAATTATTTTCAAAACAAGAGCGGTTTCGGAATTTAAAGTGAAATAATGAGATTTGGTTTACAAAACCGAAAATTCTTCACGGTTCCTGCTTCGAAAATCAGAATCATGCTATTAGTGTAACTAACCGTAAGGTTAGAGAGCATTTCATACTAGCGGTCCAGCGACACACACTCTTACACTCAATGTGGCCTGATACATATTTAAATGCATAGGAGCGCATCGCCCTCTATAGTATGTATATACTGACTACTTTTCTGATTTTTTTTAGGTTTGAAACGGCCTTTAACATTAATGAAAGCAGGAGTTCCATAGTTATAAGTTATAAGACCGAAACTCATTATGAGAATCAATAGAAATTATTTTGAGTTTTGGATGGAAAACCTGCATAATTTTGGATGTGATTATGTCAAATAATCAGAGTAATTTCAGATGCAATTTGAAAGGCAGGATGACTTAGTAGATCCTATTTTGATCATTACACAAACATATCTTACGCTAGTCTTCTAGCTAAGTCTAGCTTTAATTCAAATTGAAGCTCTCATGAAAAATAAAATGCGAATTCGGTTCTGTGACAAATCAAAGTGGTTTCAAATGTCATTTTATAGAAGTGAAAGTTTCCAATGAATACTCATTACATGAGTCATTCTAGTATAAGCTAAGGTCTCCCTAGCTGGGCTCAAATCAACGACGGTGTAAAGATTTCTTGTATGATTTCTTATTGTATCACTTACATGTTCATCTCGTAAATGATTTTATAGTTAAGACCCACCTTACTGATATTAGACGCAATGCTCGTGCTTCTGACCTTAGCCTGATTTTGAGAAATTATAAGATGGGACCAGACACATTTATCGTATATTTAGTTTCCCTTCAAATTAGGTTGAAAGAAATATAAAAGTACAAGAAAGTATGAAAGTAAAATAGTCAAATATTTATAAAAATACATAGGACATGCACTCGGCACTGGCAGATTTCAATAAATACTTCATTGCTTTCAATCGCGTTCGATTACACCATACAAGGTGCCGGTCTGAATATATTCAACCAAAGCGCACAACACCCTCAGTCCGTAGAGCAAGAAGGGCGCAGCCCGACATATTTCTTAATCTGAAGGATTACCAAAACCATCATTAGTAAAATAGTCCATCATTGCTATTGGAAAATGCAGAGAGCTTCTTTAGCGATAATGAATGATGACTGTGAAAATTAATGGAAGTGGTCCAAAGACTGGGTTTAACAAACCGGGCTCTCAGAATTTAACTCTGAATAAATTGAGAGAATCTAAATAAGCAAATTATTGAACCTGTGGTCAATGAGGCGGCACGCAGTCCTAATTTAACTCAAAAGAAACTGACCCCATTCTTCAAAGGATGAGATATTGCAGTTGTGAGTTACGCCTCTCTTAGAAGGGTTGAAGGTGCAGGCCAACGAGAATTTCCTGATTCTAGAATTTTCGACCCGAAAATTATTGCTATGAGCAAAAAGTATAATAAAAGCGAGGGGCAAATTATGCTGAACTGGTGAACAATGAATTAAATCCTATAAAACCTTTTTTCCGGTCAATAATTTAGGGATTCTGATAATCCCTAAATCACACAATCGAGGATCAAAGAACATTTTAGAATATACGATATTGTGTTGGATGCAGAGGATGCGGCATGTTTAAACTCGCGCAATAATGAACAAAGGGTGGCTGAATTGACTGTTTACAAGACACACAATAGCATATTACAATACGAGATGGAAAATATTTCATTACTATCGAGAGATAAACACAATCTCGAGACATTAATGAAAATTCCCATCGAGAATAGTAGGCTATTTTATTTCAACTTCGAATTTCTGAATAACATTTAAAAATGTGCTGGAATATTATTTATGTAGTGTATGCCGTACTGGCTGAAATGTAGGCATTGGAATATCTTTGCAGGACATTGTCAGCAGCATATAGCAAATATATAATATAATAAATTGGTTTTGTCGGTAGTGGAGACGGACTATCTATGAATATTTGATTCATTACTAGTAGGACTTTTAATACCGAATATTACTCACCTATACCTACATATATTTAGGCACTAATAGTTTCGTGTAGGATTGTTTGTAAATTTCTCTGTTGGTAGTCATGGTTTCTCTGTTGGCTTTCATTGTGAATATATATTTGTAATAAATTTTTAACTGCGTTTTCCTCTACCACTTGTTTATTTTAGTCCACAGATATTAATTTAATGTAGACTATTAATCCCATAGAAAACAGGAAATTTGAAAAATTCTTATCAACGCGTCCAGCAGAACCATTTCGTTTAAAACGTTTAAAAAAAATTTCGTTTTTGGTATGCCACAGGAGAGATTAATGTTACTAATGATGAAGTGGGACAAAATAACAATGTGTGGTCGTGTTGTCAGACGTGGATACCTATTTCAAAAGTAGTTGAAAATCATACGTAACAAATAACACCGAAAACTAAATTCCCTTTTGAGTTTAATTTAGGTTTCAGAACTAATCTTTCGTTTCGGGGTTATGGGATAGTTACTCGGTTTCATCCAAAATCATTATCATAACAAGGGTTGTTTGAATATGCTGGATGCTCGAGGTGCAGCTTTAGAGAATCTGCTACCAAGGTTCAGTCTAGTTTATATAAGATTTATTTATGACCGCTGTTTTATATGTGTTACTGATGCGTAGAAGTTGATGTGACCATTTTAAAAATTTAATTAAAATACTCAAAATCTCGAATAATATTCATTTCCATGTATCCGAGAGAATTTGTGGAATGCTGAACACATTTCATTACAAAATTACGAATTTTTCATTTTGTGTTGCTTTCTAATTTGGGTGTATTTTTAATGGATCTTCGGCACCATTTCAAAACATTTATAAAGGTGAAAAGCGGTCTAATACAATACTTTACATACTTTTCGAAATTGAATCGATACTGTAACTTTTTCCCGGACACCTGTAGCTTATTTTACCACAAAAGTAATTGCAGTATTATATTACACAATTTACTTTAAGATAATAGGAAAAATTGCCCATTATGGCTGAAATTCAGATCCCCTTTATTGCCCCGGGTGTAATACAGGCAAAATTGTTTCTGCATTCGGGTTTTGCCAAATCAGCAATACATTCAGAGTGTGCCAAATTGCCACTATCGTAATTATTCCCCGATTCCACCTTGTCTTTGTGTGATTAACGATTAGAGACACCTTATAATTCATTTTCAAAGAGATCTTTGTTTGTAAAACTAATACGTTTTAAATCAGCAGTTTCACATTCCATTACCGCAGAACCCCTAACAAGTGGCGTCCCCCTCATTAGCGGCTATGTGGCCTGCACGTCCATTAGAATTGCGGTCATGTTGTGACATTTTGTTCTATCCGACGTGTAATTAGCCGTTTAAATTTTGGGCAAATTTGTAATAATTCTAATTGAGTTATTTTAGTACGTTTTTCGTAACTCGTAAACATATGACACCCATTTTACCGTTTCACTTCATACAAATTTAATGTTAGTTCATGCAGATCATAGCAACACAGAGCCTAATGCTGACGTTTTCTCCATAGAAAATGACCTAATTTTAAATATGCAAAAGGCGACAGCTTTCTGGGGGACGAAAAAGAGGTAGACAACACGTTTCTGCATCTGTTGCCGACTTTTCGACTTTTCTTCTTTTTAAATTAAAAACTCCGTTTCAGATTATTTATGTCTATGCTAATTTTGCAACAGGGTCCTTCAATATTCGCACGAAGTAAAAACTGCTGAAATGTTGTGGACACGAAAACAGACCATTTAATAATGTTTGTCCTAGACGCACAGTATCATACGCGGTACATTGTTGGATAAAATGAAAAAGTGTATATCGACGAGGGATAAAATTCCTGAGCTGCAAGAAAAAGTAAATTTGAAGAATGTAAATCTGCATTCCCATTTATAAAGCATAATAAGTGAGGACTGAATGTTGATGAAGTGGGGAGAAATGCTTGCAGACAGGTTTATTATCTTGAAAGTGATGACTTTCCCTTTCAACACATAAATATCGCAGTTCTAAAGAAAGTTGATTAAGCAGTCTACTTTAATTGTAATTCACCAGGATAAGATGGTTATTTTCCGCCTAGAAACAGCCTGATCTAGAGACATCTTAGCTCCAATTTATCAGGTTCAAAGAGATATGAAAGCACCATGAAAAGGGACGTCTGACGATATCCATTGATTTAGAGACTGATTGAGAAACAGAACAAAGGTATAAACTCTTTGACTAAAGAACAAATATGTTGTCCCCGTTAAGTGAAATCTACTAAACACTTGAAATAGCCCAGAACTGATTTTTCTTGAAAAATGGGTAGTCACGGGCTGCTCTCCAGATGTTTAAAAATTAAAAAATGCGAATTTTAGACATTCTTCAGTGTATTAAGAACACTTTTGAGCTAGCGAGTGCTGTTGATTATCTGGATTTTGAGTTGATAAATTAACATACTTCAAACACCTTAAAAAATTAACCTTTAAAACTATTTTATTTAAAACATAATAGTAAAAAATTGGAAATCAGAGGCATTACTCTAAGAGTCAAAACAAGGATCTTTTTAAGTTGGTAAGATGTCTCTGGTGGTTTTCTTTGCCTAAACAATTTAATTAATAATTTAAAACTGGAAAGCGTCTTTTCAGGGAAAAACTTTAAAAACGTTCTATGTGTAGAAACACTGTGAATACCAAGAATTCGTTCTTACTTTAAAAATGATAAAAATATGATAAAAAATCGCTTCCTGATGATATGGTTTAAAATGAATTCATCAGTTCTGGATATTTTAAGTTTACTCAGGATTGCAAAATTCTTATCCTCAATCACTGTACACACCATAGCGATCCTGACCTAAGCTGAATTGTTTTAAGTTTTCACTTTCACAATTGTTGATGAAGACATTTAACTGCTAAGGAAATTTCATAAAACTAGCGACATTGTTGATACCATAATTCGATTAATCGGATTGTATAACATTGGTATTATTCCCGAATTAATGCAAATCAATGAATATTGTGAGAATATTCTATATTATTTGAGAACAGTTGTACTACAACTGAAAAACGAAAATTAAAATATCTTGGCTATTTAATTACAGATTTGTCTTCAATGAAATGTAGGGTGAAATGGTTTATCTACAATGTAATTTATTTCCTTTGACGATTGTTTTGCTGAAACCCTTTCATGCAACGCAAATCCATTTGTGGACATACTTCATGGCAAAACAGCTTAACAATATTGACTCGAGCTATTCGGTGGTAAGGAAAGAACAAAGGTCTATAAACTCTTATTAAATTTCTGTTCATTGAAAACCTTCCATTAATCGAAGACAGGGTTTCAAGAGTAAATTCCAAGAGGAATCTCGTTGAAAATCTAAATATGGAGAACTCGTCCTTTTTAAGTTGCCCAAGCTAAAAGGGATCGTAATAAAATATTTAGGCCTCGGCCGCCCTTTGTTGGTACTTCAGCAGTTATTTTATGAAACATGTCTTGTTTGTGTTTCTGCTAAATCGTCCTTTTAACGCGTTTGTTGAAAAAACAGGCCTTAAGCTACCCAGGCGCGTTAATCCGCTTTGTGTGCACTCTATAAACTGTGAGAAATATTTTTAATTACGAGGAAACCTGTTCGGTCTGTTTAGCATTACGCTTTTGAATTAGCAAAGGAAACTATTGTTTCCGTTGCTAATTGCTGGCATGAAAAATAAAATAGCTTGCTTGTGTGAGACAGAAAATTTCTGACATTCAAAGCGTTTGTTATGTTTATTTACTGAGTAACTTAGCCTAATGACAACGATTGTTAAGCCCGTTACGAGCAGCAAAGAGGGATTCATCCATGATTATGTACTGGAACGCATCCGGAACACTGATTTAAAGCTTAATGAAATAATTTATGTTTGATATAGAATTAAAAGTTGTGCTTTTTTTGAAGTTTCTTAACATTTATCAAGCGAGTTGCATAATTATATTTAATGCATGATAAACAAGTTCAAAAAATATGTTTGAATAATTACATATTTATTCATGGGAAATGTAGATTAATTCGGGATTGACTAGAAAATCAGAGAAATAAATCGTATAAGATAGGGAAATCACACCATTACAATGGGATATGACAATGAATGACATGCTTCTTGACTTAGTTTCGGACATTTTTTCAGTTCTTCTTAACTTTTTTTTCAAGCTGCAAAACATTTTTTTAAGCTAATAACTAACCATAAGCTAAGAATCTCCCCAAGAAAAAACTACCACATTTCACGGAAATACATATCAAGGCAAAAAAGGCGTTTTATTTATCATTATTTGGTGACAGAAGGAAAATCCCAACTTTAAAACCTTTTTTTGTATAACATGTTATTGACATTTTTGCCTGGAAGATAACGCCATTGCTTCGTCATTTCTTTGGGATGTATCAAGCTGTTAATGAGCTTTTGTTCTTCAACACAAAACTCTAAAATAAAAATTACATCAAGATTTTTTCGAAGCTATTATTAGGGTTCAAGAGTTTTCGCTGTACTAAACTCTACAAAAATACTTTCTACTATGGACCGACCTTTAGTCTCGTTTTCAACAAAATGGCCACTTTTTTGTTTGGAATAATTCAAGGACTGATAAAACGAATCCCTCAGGAGAGAATAACCTTAATTTAAAGACAATTACAAATTAAAAGGGACTGGGA
Organism: Euwallacea similis; assembly: GCF_039881205.1. Taxonomy (NCBI): domain Eukaryota; kingdom Metazoa; phylum Arthropoda; class Insecta; order Coleoptera; family Curculionidae; genus Euwallacea; species Euwallacea similis. Next base: position 3,952,090 of record NC_089624.1, read on the forward strand.
CTCGTGCTGCCGAAATTAAACAAAGAAAATAATCTCGGGCTCTATGGTTGCTTAATGAAACAAAAACGGCCGAAGGCCCATTTAATTTTTTCCCTTATTCCTACATTAGGTCTCCTATTGTTGGCAGATTAATATATAAATCCCCAAAATGGAATTATTTCCCTTGGAGAGGTTGTTGTGTTTGGTGCTATGTTGCTCAATAAAAATAGTTTATTGGGTTACTTCAGAAAACCAATACACTCCAAGATACGGATATCTAAAACAGTCAATAATTTTTTTTCTCCTCTATATCTTTCGTTTTGTAACGGATATGAAATATCTAGCAACAGACTTTAATTCCTCATAAAAAGTACCTTTACGATGTCTTATTTGCAACTTTTTGCAATGGACGCTTTTGAATTATTTAAGAAAATCGAAATGTTCGTGTTCTACATCCGAATTTTATAATTTAACCAACCTCATAACTTTTACATTGCACGAGATAAATAAATATAAAAAATTTGAAATTTAGAAGAATTTTTTAACATGTTTTATTGAAGTTTTTGGTTAATGTGCAAAGTTATTGATAAGTGTATTTAGCAGCACGTGACTCAGCTACGAAGAGTTTACAATTCCATAGATCGAGGTATTTGGAGGTAAAATAAAAACAAAAACACCTACGTATATAAATTTGGAAAAAATTGAGGTTGGAAGGGTGTGAAATGTGCAATAAATTTAGACATTCCATTTTATTCAAGCTCTTATTCATTTATCATCGGCTTCCTTGTGGAACAATAGAAGGCTTTAAGGGCATGTAAAACCATCAAACAAAATGAAAGGTATGATATATGATAATGACGTAGCCTTAGCAGCTGGTGTGTCGACAATAAAATGAATTTTTCAGAAAAATTTCCCACTTTTTGCTATTTTAACTTTCTCTGTGAGAAGTTTAATATTGCTGCATTTAAATCAGCTATAAAGTAGCAAAATTCCTCTTAAGCCAATATTGGATTTGAAATTAAGTTCTCCGACAGTTTAAGAATGTTGCTCTGAAAAGTAAATTGCATTCTGGGTGGAAGTTTTCTCATAGGTTTAAGGTCAGTGCTTTCGCATACCCTCTAATCTCGGCTTCAACAGAAATCGACCTAAATGTGATTTATTACCTGCTAACCTAACATTACTTGCCATGCATGGAATAATTTGCATGCAATACCAGATTAGTAAAACAATTCCAGATAGAGGGATTGTTACGAAGGTTGGGATCTAATTTTCCGCATGTAGAAGGAAATAATCGTTTCGTTCCAAACACAACAACTTTACCTCATTTTCTTCATGAGGAAACGTTATTTCAAACATCAATCCTGATCTAATTTTGTTCGTTGCTCATTTCCTCCGCAATTTTCCAACTAAATAATTGAGAAGAATTGCCTGATAGCCGTTTCTAAGTTCAAAAATCGAGCAAATTTACTTCGTTCCTTCCTTGGAACTCCATTAAAAGCTAAGCTGCCTGCAGGAAAAATAAATATCCAGACGGTCTGCAGACACGCAAATGTTGCTGTTGAATTTAATGAAGTGCGCAACGAACATAAATACTAATAATAAAGTCTGTTTAGCTTCGTTTCTGTAATTCGGTTAAAAGTTGCAGAGCAGCTGCATTCGAATTTATTCAAAACGGAAAACTTTTTCCATTCAAAAGTGTAGTTTTTTGGTTTATTGATATACGTTCCAAGTAACTCGGTTTATATTATGACTGCTTGAAGCAACATTGTTTGAAAGGAATGGGCTTAAAAGAGTCGTTTTAAAAGCTTTCGCTTCAGGTAAAATGAATTGATTTTTGATGATTTAGTTCAAAAGGACCTTAACCAGCATTATTAAACTGCAAGAGATAGATGTTTGGGGACCTATGAGAATTATTTTAACATTTCCAAACCATTCAGGGTAATAATTCTTGTACAACAGATGGATGAATTTGCCTTTTACCACGGATTTCAGTGTGTCTCAGTGTGTCAATAGGTTTATTTCTCAAAACATTTTGTGTTATAAAATAACTATCACCTTGCAAACTTTCAGCATCATTTGAGATGTCATAATTACTTATTAAGACTAATACTCTCCCAAGAGAAAATACTTTCGAACTTTAACATTAACGAACTCCGCTTCGCGTCGTTCGGTTAAACTTTTCGCACACGCTGATATTTAATTGAACTTACAGAAGACAACATAAAATTAACTGTCACATATATGCTCGTAGGGAAACTTTGTACCTAGTACGTGCGAACGTATCTTTACCACACTCGATTCGCGACTGAACCTCACTTCGCCTCATTCGATCAGCGCGCAGTAAAGTATTACTTTTGCAATTGTTAGATAAATTACTAATGTAGGCCATCAATCAACCTCCACAGACGCCAAGAAAATTTGATCGTTGCGATTAAAGGCCCACACAAAAATCCGAGTGCTCGTGCATTTTTTCCTATCAAGGCACAGTAAAGTTACTATGGCACACGTATTTCCTAATTGGGAGTAGTACTTTAGGGCACCGCGTAAAATTTTACAACACGCAAAACGAAACCATGTGTCTAGAGTCCGAAATCTTTGAGGGCAATGTCAAACTGTGTCCACTGGTATGAGTGCGATAAAAATTTTACTGCACGTGTATACATTTAATCGAACTTACAAAAAGGTGTAAAGTTAACACACATATGCTAGGTGGAGAAATATTGTATTTAATATGGGAGAAAGTGTCTTTCTTTACCGCATTTAATTGCGGAATTACGATGCGAAGCGCAACAGCAATCAACGTAGGGTAGTTTTCGCTTTTCGCACTTGTTAGGTAAATAACTATTGCCACACGAAAATAATTAATTTAACTTAGAAGACGAGGTAAAATAAACACACATTCCTCGTATGGAGATTTATTGTACCTAACACGTGCAGAAATGTCACTGTCGCATTCGACTGGTAATCGAACTTCCGGTCCTTCGCTCTACCGCAATCAGTTCGCGGTAGAGCATCCATCCCGCATTAATTCGCTAAATAACAATTTTTCTATTCCCGTATTAACTGGTTGATGTCAATTTTATAGTCCTTTTTCCGAAGCTTAGCTTAGTCGTATATCAGGTCTTAAACTGAGCATGTTTAAAATTTTATAAGTAAAACCGATCGTTTGACTGAGATGATCTCTCCAATTTCGAATTGAATCATTCCGTATTCCAATTTACGTCAAAATAATCCCTTTCGAATTTGAAGAATTGAGCTCCAGGGACAGGCATAAACCCTCTTAGACTAGGGGTTCTAAAGTCAACAGCAGCATAAAATACTCATTTCCACGTCATTCCCTAGGGTGATCCCAAATTATTAGGATGCCTTCCCAAGTTTGAAACAATTCCCTCAGATCGTTGACCATTTGATTTTAATAGAAAAAGTTACAAACAATCCAAGAATAGTGAAATTCGATTAGTCAAACTCGAATACCCCTAAATCCGTTTTAAACTCACACACTTTTATTTCTCCATTAATAAAATTTGAAATTCCTCACCAGTTTTCGACATAAAATCTGAAAGAAGGGATTTCACAATGAGCTCGAAAAAAGCTCTTTATGCCGTTAAACCCCGACTGACGTTTTAATTGATCTTTATGCTGCTTAATCTGAAGACGAGCGTCTTCTTTCAATCAATAAATGGTGTCATAAAACCGGAGGCTGAAGAAATAATTGGTTTAATAATAGAAAGAGATAATTTTACGGACGATGTAGGGGATAAGGGCGAGTAATCAGACTTGTTATTATTGGAAAAGTTAAAAATACTTTTCTTGTAGGTTTCTCAAATAATTCTCTTGGTAATAAAAGCGTTAGGTGAGCGTGCTTCAGTGCGGCTCACACATCTGTCTTATAGGATTTTTAGCCTGAGGCTCTTTGAGCAATAATATTATTCCATTTAAAGTGGGTCTATTTATTTTGCTTCCATTAATCATAAAGTTCTAGCCGTGCCGCATTGCTCTAAATATATCCCGGCAATATTTGTGATATATTGCAAAAGTTGGCAATTTCGTTTCTCTCTCGAAATTTCATGGCAAAGAAACCATTACTAGCATTGAATTTTTTGCTATTATCCGACCAAACTAGAGTTAAGATCTAGGCCAATAGGCTAGAGAATAAATTTAACTGCAGGAAGAGAAAAACGCAAGCGGAAACATATGGAAGTGACTGTTGTTGCAGCCTGGGGTTCTATTCTATCCAAACAGCAAATAAATCAACGTTAACGGATTAATATGTGAAGCAATACATCACCCAGGATTTGAAATCTCGGTAAATGAGTAAATTATTAGCTAACATTTTCCGAATAATCAATCAAAACTGACGGGAGTTTCAAATTTTCTTTCGTCGCCTAGAATGTGCCCCTCGAGGAAAACGAAAGCTAATGATTTGCACTAGATTTCCTGGAAAAGTGGCGAAAGCTGTTTCGATTCGAGTGAAAAAACCTCACATTTCACACCCAGTTTCATGTTTCATATTTCTGGGAATTAGGAACAATTCGTTACCCCGCTATTGTATTCTGATTGATATTTTAGAGATTAATTCGAGCCCTGCGAGGAAATTCAAGTATTCGTTCAATCTTCAATTCATTCAAAATTTCTATTTCAAGTTTCGAAACGTTACACCGCTGGTTCATGTATCTGAGTAAAGGAAGTTGCTTCGTTATAGAATGAAGTAAACCTAAATATTGATAGATTTCCAAGTTAAATGCGACTCTGATTTTTGGAAATTACTTTTACCAGGTTCAGTGCAGATAGAAAACTCTTTTTAGCTTTGAATCCGTAAAGTATTGGTGTCATCAATCAACTATCGATACGTTCATCGCAGTTTAAAATCCGGGTGATGGATTTCCAATATTTCGTTGAAAGAAAAGAAACCTCCGATGGTAATTTGGATGTAAGCACAGAGAGAGAAATTTTAAAAATCTAGTTTTCCTTTTAAGCTCATTTGGAATCTGATTTTCATGAAGATGACATTTTAAATTCCAGGAAAGTTAGAGAACTCTTTAGGCATGAAATCCATCAACAAATTAGTGATGTAATGCGTTTTAATACTTAGTATCAAGTATTGAAATATCAATTAAGGACTCTCATCTATGCTGCTGTGAAAGTTCGATAGAAAAATTATATTTTTCGTAAATTTTAAATCTGCGAAATAATTGCACAAAATATCGCAAGCAACAAATATTCTGCGAGCTCGTACCTTCAACTATAATACAAATATGACCGATATATTTGTATTAAAAACAATTTTATCAATCGTCCTATACCTAAAACCTAAAAGTGTTAAAAGGAGTTTGGTTGATTTTTCATATGTCACCAAATCACCCAATATTTTTTAAATTCCAATTTTAATTCCTAAACTTCGGAGTATGTTATGGCAGATTTTCATAAGAACGGTTGGATCTAAAAAGGTATTGCTTATTAAGTTAATAACTTAAGCTGCTATATTACGAGGTAATTATTGTTCAGTGTTGTTTAAATTGTTGAAGAACTCCTTAGGGTTCTGGGATACATGAGAATCCCTGGTCACGGTGAAGCAGGTCGCGTGGCCAAGCTAAAGCCGGATTTCCACGGTGCAATATTTAGCACCTATAGTCGGTTTGGGTGCCAGGCGGTCTCTCTTTTAACTTATAAGGAAGAACATGAGGACCGTGGCCGGCCTGCTGACTGATCACATAAAAGCTCCTGCGAGATAAACATATTCGGCATTGCCGAGGGCACTAAATGCAGGAGATGCCTTGAAGATGTCGAAATACCTGGACGTGGAATTTTCGGACAACTCATTTTATTACGTAATGTGATAAAGAAGTTCCCAGTAGATTCATCGCGTCCTCTCCATAACGTCGACGGGACTGCTAACAACTTTAACTCCACATAAGCTACAATTTCCTAGGAAAATGTTACCGTAATATAGCGGGTGTAATGTAGCATCATTAATACTTTCCAACGTCAAATCTGGCCTTGTACACTTCTACCTAGAAAACAGCATGATTTTAACGTTTCATAACGGCCTCTATATTAGAGCATCTTTTTCCTATAGGAAACTCCGGCATTAAGCGAAACGTGTTGGCAAAAGCAATATTTGTGCCCTTCCGGCTCTTTCAATCAATCAAGGTTAAAGAAAATCATATAAAAAGCTGATAAATTTATTTTTATATATAAAAATCAAAGTGGTCTTTTCTGCATCTAGGCGCAAATTTAAATTTCAGGAAACCTAGGAGCTGACACATTTCATGATTCAACTCTTTCTAAAATTTGAATGCAATACAGTTCTGATTTTTTTTAAATACTCTAGGCACTTTTAGAGAGCATGAATAGGAACGTCTTTTAATATAAAGTCACGTAAGAAAATATAATTAAAAAAAAATGTATAATTATATAAAATATTTTAAAAATCTAGCTTTTCAAATTCTAGTTTTCTTGTCTTTTTGTCCCCAAATTGAGACGTTTTTCTAGTTCATAAAAACAAAAATGTTGAGATATTTTTATTCAAATTTATGGATAAATGGAATCTCGAAATGACGATAGCTAGACAAATGCAATGAAAGTGCAACAATGCCGTTCCCTGTTAAATCCCATTGAAAATTGCAGTACTTTCAGCATTAAGATTTGATTGATATGAATAATACATGAGTAATTGTAACGAATACGGCATGGAAAGATGTTCAGAGATAGGTAAAGGAAAGGTTGAGGATAAGGTGGAACAGTTTAAATGTGTGAACTTGGCATTCTAGGGGAAATGGTCCTTGAGGAAACCGATATCAGAACGTGTAAAATGTCTCAAAAGAAAATTTAACTATGTACAAAACCTTCCAGAACGTAGAATATTGAATACAAAATAAACCTGAAAAATGAACTTTTGAAAATATTCCAGTTCAGAAATCTTGAACATTTGGACTTGGTAAATAAATTCAGTTTTCATTTATTTAATAAGGTAGAATACTTGCCGGTACTGGAGAACACATTAAACAACATTAATCTGAAACTTGTCAAAATTAAAATTTTTAAAAGTCCTGGTAAGGTTGAAAACTTGCCTGTTGAGGTTGAAAAGCTTACTTTCAGTGACTTAAACATCTGAGAAAAACACCCAGAAACCTAAATTTAAAGCATTTTGGAATTCAAAATTGAAGAGATATTAAAAATTATCTGGAGAATCTAGAAATCTAACTGTTGAAGTTGAGTTGTAAATTGCAATGACTAAAATACATGAAGTTCAAGATATTCAGAATCCTAAATCTGAACTTTTTGATTGAAAATCTGAAATTTGAAATTGCATTGAAACTGATTTTGATAGAATTTGATTGAAAAAAAATTTAAATTGATTTGAAAAATGTAATTTCTTATTGTTGGGTAAAATTCTCGTTTCAGTATAGTTATTTCTTATCTGTTAAGAGATACAGCTTGGACAAAAATAGTTTTATAGATTTCAGAGTGAAAACGTTTCCACCAGTAAATTCTGGCTCTATTTCCAAGTAAATGTTATTTTGTAGACTACATTTTCTCTAACTTAAAATTATATATCTGTGGGTTTTTCTTTTATTCGGTTGTCTAGGGTTTATGTATAATTGGGATAGGGTACAATACGAAGCTTAAATGGTAACTTAATTAGTAAAAACTCGCGTCACTTAGTTCGTCGTTCACTCCGGATATCAAAGAGAGCGATTCTCCTTGTCACAAATCTTAAATATTAAACCTGGGGGTAATAAACCAGTGTCGTACCTCGAGTAGAGGCCAGCGACCGTTACAACATCTGGCTGCTGCGAGCCAGCACCACGAACCATCCTTTGTTTGAGCCCTTAGCAACCATCCTCAGGCCCTTCTTCCTTGGTTCAAACAAAGAGATGTTCGCTTTTTGGGTTTTTTCCGTGACACAGATTCTAGGAGGTTACTGGGAGAACCCAGCAACAGCCGAGAATCACTCGAACTCAGGTACGATACGCATGGGCGTAACATCGAGGTACCTCACTTTTTAATCCCCCTCGGTTCCTCAACCCTAATTTAACTAATACTATCTAACAAATATTCGGACTTTCCCGTTGGTGTCTCGATTTGGTCAGACAGTAATAATTACATTTAGAAGAGTTAGAGCGATCTGACGAGCGGATCCTACATATCTGTGTTAGTTCGTAATGGAGATTGTGCTTTTATCCTTCATTAGTCTCTTCAATATCAGCAATGATTACTTCAACGAGAAAGTGAAAGTGTTGTGTCATAAAGGAAGTACCATCCCCAATGCTTAATAAATTGAACCTTTAGTCTTTGGTCAATATACCGTGATGCAGGCTGAATTAAGAGCTTTTAATTAATTCAGGTAGATTCAGGAAAATTAACATAGATAGGTCCCATTTAGCTCTAAAAGGCCGAAATATTTCCAACGTAAACATCGTTCCCATTTCGCTAGATAACTAATTCGTAAAATAAAGAGCATTATTCAGCTCACATTATTCGCGAGTTTAAAGCTGCCTGGAAAATTATTTAACTCGGTATGGTTAACGTCAGCTGAAAATTATATTTTCCACTGTCTCGAGTGGTGAAAAATCGATGGGGAGTCACGTCTTCCGTTATGTGTGTGCTCTCCGGCATTCGCCATTCTTTACAACCCCAGAAAAGTGTGTAATCGGGTAAAGTTGGGCTATATTGTCAAAAAATAAATTTGCCCCAAAGTAGGCTGGCAAGGCAGGGCGCAGGGACTTTTTTGCTTTGCAATTTCCGCCCTCGTTTTGGTGCTTCGCTGTCGCTTTTCATTTAAACCTCACTCCCTTAAATTCTTTATGAGAACTTCAGTATTTTGCGCTCCACTCGTGTGTGCTGTTGACACAATCATGCTTCAGACTTTCAGACCGACCACACGGTTCGTGGGTGTTTGAAACATCGTTTTGTTACCTTTTTTCATAAGCACTCATTTATCATTATAATTCCAACGTGAATAAAATGGAACATTTTGAGGACGCCATTAAGACACTTTCAAAAGCTCTTAAATTTAAAGACAAACAATCGGTCTTCCTTTTCAAAACCCCGCATATTAAGCAGGTGCCTTAATGATTTAAATTTCAATAGAGCAAGCTCAGTATTTAAAAAATAGAGCAGCGTCTCTCGTATAATTTACCATTATTTATGTATTTTTGATGTCGAATCTGGGGATATTAAAGTCACTTTGAAAGAAATTTATTTGAAAGGATGCTGAAATGAGAGCTGAATTTCAAATGATAATATTAAACATTAAATTCTAAAGAGCTACATAAAAATACAGCTCCTTCAAAATTTACTATAAGCCACTTATTGAAGAGGAAACTTCTATCGTAAGTAACTGAATTCATTATTTACAGGTAAAATGTGTCGAAGTTTAAATCTAATTTAAGGCCGAACTTTTTAATTATTATTTACTACAACTTGCATGAGGTAAACAAAAATTGTTTCGAACCATTCTTGCCCAGGCAATTCTTGACACACCCGTCATTTTTAATATCTACGAGAACTGTATGGTGAAATATCATTATGATCGTGGCATAGTAGCAACAATATCAATTACACACAGATATCTTTTATTTAAGGAAGACTTTTCCAACTGCTACGCCTCTGATCTGATAATATTTTCCGCTTGGGCGTTTCCAGAGTTCAAAGAATCCAGGAATTTTTCACTGTCAAGCGAAAAAAAATTTATAGGAACGCTGATATTATTTAGGAGACGAACCTTGTTAAAAGTTTAATTCTTTTGCTTTAAATAATCGGGGATTTGCTTCGAATTTGCAGCCCTGAGGTAAACTAATCTTAGGTCTTGAAAAATATTGAAACATCGGACTTGTTGTTTGTAATAAGAGCAGGGCAGAGATGGATTAAGACGTTTAATCTCAACCGGAAAGGTACGAAAGACAGATTCTTGGCAATGTAAATTACTTGCTTAGAAATTTAACAAATATGCCACATTAGGTTTAATTTCAGGAATAAAATTCTAACCTTACTGAAGCTGACTTGTCGCATTGTTAAAATCTTCAAGCCTTTTTGCCTTTTACAAGTCCCATATAATATAAGCAGGGTTAAAGGAGGGTATAGTTGGTATAGTGTTTCAGTCACATAATTTTCTGAAATTCAAGAATATTTTCAAACTAAGCAAAGTCGAACTCTCATTTGCAGAAGCTCACATTTCTAAAGTGCAGAAAGTGCTGTTTTAGACACATATAAAGATAAAAAAAATATTTATATAACGTATATAAACCAAAAGGATAGTATGTTCCTACGTGTGCTCACTAATCACTTATCATGCTTTTCTGCTTCACTTTTCCTATTTATTAATTTTTACGTTTATAGGCACATTTCTCGTGTCCTTTTAATTCAAGGTAATTTCGAGTAGACCACCGTTTTAGAATCCTTAATGTAATAACATGTAAACCAAACCACTTCCAAGTTTGCGTTGTACAATTGAGTAAGTTTGCTTTCGCCAGGCAAGCAACGTTGCCAGATGATAACAAAGAGGAACTTAATATGTCATCTTTGCCTAGATACAATTATTGATTTCATTCCATTGAAGAAAACCTACAGTCTTATATGGACTAAATGAATACTTAATAAACCAAATACCATAGAATTGGAAAACAACATTTGTAATAATATCAACCAAAGAACTGGCAACGCTATGTTATGCATTTGTTTTTCAGATGTCAGTATTTGACAATAATGAATTACCAGCAGTGCTCCCACGTGGCAGTAAATGAGCGATTTTCTGATCTAGCTATAAAAAGTATTTCTCAGTGTAACATCGAACGAACGTAGTCTCCTATGGGACTATTGTATATTGACACAGTGACAAGGATGAATTTGCGTGTTAAACAGGCAAGTAACGTTACCAGACGCTCTTCGATCTCTGAGGCGTAGTAGGATAAATGTCATTTCCTGTGAAATACGATTAGATAAAAAGAACGTTTTATACTAGAAAGCAGGGTTTAAACATGCATGAATCAGTGACGCCAGTTAACTCGCGTTAGTGTTAACACGTTTTGCAGCTACGTAAACGTTGAAGTGCCAGTGAACTGGCACCAATAAAGCGTTAAAAGCAGTTGAATTTTTGGCACCAATAATTACGCTTGCACTGGCACCAATAAATAATGCATGCATAAACCCTGCATGAAACTCAAAATTTGATTTTTTGAGTAATGCAGTTGAAGTTTCTTTAGTAGATACTTCAGTCTTCGTGAAGTTTGGGGCTCCTTAGGGATTTTAATAATTACGGAGAACTCTTGTTCAGCGCCACTATAAGTTTCTGGTATTTTCGCTAGAGTTTTTTTCAATCTATCATTAGTCAAATAACATCTCTGGTGTAGTTTTACATTTCCCAATTTTATCCAATATCATTAGATTTATCTCTTTCCATACACATTTTAAGAACTACGTTGTGAATAAATGAATATTCCGACAATAACACACATATGATATCAATTCTTAAGTTAAACTATTATGGCACATAACAATGTCCAATTCCATGGGCAGCTACATCAGATATATTCTTTCAAATAAAATAAATTATTTACTCTCGAAATACTTTTACGAAACTCCTGTTTTACATGGAAGTTTCTTCAGTTATCAACTTAACCGACAAAGTCCCAAATAATCCCCTTTTGTATGATCTTAAACGATATTCTTAGGGAAGAAAGCAAGAATTCACTCACCAAATAGACGTTAGTTGCCAATTTCAGCAACACTAAACTCAAACCTCCACTTTGAACTTTTCGTCTTGCATCTAAACTTTCGAACTTCCTCTTGGCTTTTCCTTGATCTTCCCAAATTGCCCAATCAGTGCATGTTGACCATTAAACTTCAGTTTTATAATATATTGAAGGCAAAGTTGATAAACTGCTAGCAAACAGGAATTTATTGAGATGTAATCGTTCCCTAACGAGATGAAATTCTTTCGGGGATGATGAATAGGCAAAGTTCGGTCCAAAGTATTAAAAATGACTTTTTCATGAACACAGACGGACTTAGCCCTCGATTTTGAAATGCTAAAGGCGTCCGACTTCGGGAGTTTTGGGAAATCGTAATAAGAAAAGATTTGATACCGGCTTAGGACTTATGTGCTTATGACCTTCGACCTTTATACACCACTCTGAATGCTTTATTGCTTTTTAAAATTCCGGGTTCTTTTTTTTTAATATAGAAGTGCAACTTTTAAGCTTTATATGATTTAACATCCACGAAAATCTTCCAGAATGGAAATTATACGTCTAGCTTGGCATGCTTTATGAATCTTTTCGCATTATACGAATGAATCCTCATAAGGGAACTGTAAAAGAATATCGGGAAAGTAGGAAAGCTCCTTGCAGATTGACGGGGTCGGATTTTTTTGCCCATTTATACATATATTTTCCGGGTTTATATCTAAAGTTCACGATACGTAAAGCTCTGAAGGTTTTCAAAATCTCAACGCTGTTCTTAACGATGAATGCGCTAAAAGCACATAATAAATAATTCAGTACATTACATTAGAGTATTATTAGATAATGCTAGGAAGTAACAAAAAATACGGTAAGAATAATTCTTCATTCGTAACAGACTACCGAAAAATACTTACAGCTACTTAATTGATGAACACTCCAAATAAAAAGGAAAAGAAATGAGATGGCCGCGAAAAATAAAGTAATCCTCACAGACACACGAAGTAATTTTTTTGAAACCTAAATTGACTATGAAAGACATTCTGTAATTTTAAAATAATCTAGTTCAAATTTTAAAGAAATTATGAAATATTCCAGACACACTTGAACACGAAATCTAGTACTTTTGGACTATCCCATACTAACTCGACCGGAAAATTTTAGTAATTTTCAAGTAACCCACAGCGATATTCTCTGTAGTTTTTAGTAATCCCGGTCAAAAGTTGTAGAAATTTTGAAATAAACTCAAATTTTCCTGATTAAGAATTATTTGAAGTTTAGAAGAAGTAAAATTAGGCAGTAACCCATATCCATATTGACTGGGACAAAAAAATCCGTTATTTTGAAGTAATAAAAATAACCTGAACAAAATATTTGAGTAGGAAAATTTAAAATAACCCACGCAGGAAATTATTTAATTAACTTTTTTAAACCCGAACGGACCTAATGAGAAAGAAATAATTTAAAAATTAATACAAATTTTAATTTCATTCATATTTAAGTACGTAAATACAGTTTCCATCATTAAAAGAACTTCATCGATACAAAGAGTAATTGACTGAACTCCTAAAAAAAAAGAATCATTTCTCCTAATGATGTAGCATTTTTCTTAAAGAATTCGACTTAACTTGGATATTTTTCTATCACAACTTCTCCTTCTAAATATTTATTTTATTGCCACTTCCAATGTCGTAGAGCCCTGATACACTGCAAATTTGTATCCCTTGTTTTGTAAATAATTCAAGTCCTCTATCCATTTTAGTGTCGGCTACGAAAATATCGCCTGTTTGTCCATATTTTTCTCTTCTCGCCTGTTATGTCACGTACGAGTTAAGACAACAAAAATGTAAGGAAAATCAGCATAATGTAAAGCAGCACGCCAGATGGTGCTATCGAAATTAATTTGCATATTTTGCCAGGGCCTTGCTAACACTTTTTTATTTGCCCAGCAAGGGCTTTCGATATTATTCATTTATGTTGATAAAGGGCCGAAAACGGAACTAATTTTTGTTTTATGGAAATAAGTCGTGTTGTTGTTTATTTATTCGCAACAGGATTAAGTTTAGAAAGCTGAATTGTAAGATTAGTATTTTTAGTAGCTATAACAACGATATTTAGCATCATTTGCGCCTTGGGGCACTAAAATAACTTGGAAAATTGCTCCCAGAGTTGCACTGCAATTTCAAATAGGAGCAGAGTTAACTAAACAGCATAGAATGCAATTTAGCGGTTGGCAGGAGCTTTATATCACATATTTAGGTCACCAAACGCCCTATAGATAAAGCGGAGAGTCCGTAAAAGTCAAACTTTCACGCCTATCTAAACGAGGTAATGTTCTTGCAGTTTTCAGTTATCTTTATCCATTTTCACTGAAATCGAGAAGATGTGCGTTATACCAATATGATAAATTTGTACTATCGGTCCATATTTCTTCTATATTATGAGAACTTACGAGATTGTAATAGTTACTCTGTTTGAAGTTCTTCCTTTCTCTCGCCGTGCGTATCCACTTACAAGAAGATTACTTAAAAGATGGACCACTTACACCCACAAAGCCTGGCGATTATCGTTTAAACATGAACAAAAGCTCGCTTGAACTCACTCAAAAGTGCAAATTTAGAAGCCAATATCCTGCAACCGCGCTAGAATTTTGGCACTTAATTCAACTTTTTTCGAAAATTGTAAAACTTAGTTGCGATTTTGTTTAGCACATTGTATGTCTTCCAAACTTCATATTTCCTCAAATCATAGGTATATTGAAAAGTCGCATTAGGAACAGGAAAAAATCCAATTAAAAGATATTAGATTATAAAATAAAAAAAAAAAAATGTGTGAGTCAGAATTGTTTCCGATTCAAGTTATTTATGAAAGTTCAGTTCATCAGAAAGCACAAAAAATGCAAAATAACCGTCTTTAGTAGTACTAGCCAACCTGAAATCCCCCAAAAAAGACAATTTGGATACATTTTGAAGTCAATATTATCTTAAACGCAATGTCTCGAAAATAATAGGAGCTACTAAGTTGACTCCTGCATCCATTCAAAGACGAGAAACTACGAATATTTTGGTCTATACTAAAAATGCACCAATTTCCTTGCAATTTCAAGAAATCGCAATATTGCCAAATGCTGAAATTTATGGTAGTATGGTTTCTAAATATACATAATAAAACAGTTTGAAGAGAAAGAAGCGAGGCTTTCCTTTGATCTCACGTCGAATTTTCTTGTTCAAGTATTAATTAAATCCGAAAGATAAAAAAACGTGCGTTGATCCTTAACATTAACGGTGATGTATCATTTGGCATCAGTTGCCATGGCAACCATGAGTCAAACAACAATGGGTACAATGGCGACATTGTGGCAAACTTCTTTATTAGCTCGTTAGGTAAATAACGAGCCATATACGTGACATTACTAACCTGTTATTCAACTGTTTGAGAAACAAGGCGAGAAAACGTACTTCGCAGTCATTTAACACACGCAATAATTGCGCCTTTTAAAGTTAAGAGTAGAAAAAATAATTTAAAATGGAAGAATGGGGCTGATTTACGATGCCCTGTTGAATTTTCTGTCACGAACACCAATGAATAAGTTATAGCCACTCAAAGTTAATAGCATAGAATCTTCCCCCATTTCTTCACTCTCACCAATCAGTTATAAAATAATTATACACCAACCATGTATAAGAATTATTTTTCTCAAGCTTACAGATTTTACGTGGAAGTCTAGTGTAATCTTCAAATGCAACGAGTCATTGTGTCAGAATTTTTTTCATTTATACTTCCGCATATATGAGGTTCCCTCAAATATGAAAAAAAATTAATGAATACTTTTAGACAAAATTTTATTCACAGGGGTCGGTTTAAAGAAAGTCGGATGACAACCGAAGCCCTGAAAGAAAGTTTAAAATTACTTAAAATGCTTATTTATGGTAATATTCCGTACGAACGAGTTGAAACATCTCAAGATTCTCAAGAATTTTAATGGAAACTATTTACAGCTTGAAACCTAAAACTACCCACTGATGGCATCCTGAAAAGTTACAAGACAGTCCTCTTAATGTTGCGACATCTCCGGGCCAGTGGAAATTTAAATCCGCAACTTCGAGAAAATTCCATTGTATCTATTCGAAGTTTTTTCTCGTCTGTTATGGCTTTCCATGAAAATAGGAATATCGAAGAACTAACAAACCAGAAATGGATATTATTGGATAAAAGCCCGCCGAAGATTTACGATTTCAAGATTGCATCAGGCCCCCGAAGTCCGGTTACCGTGAGCACTTATCACGAATCCGGAAAAACCCAGAAATAAATTCCGGACCGGCCGATAAATAATTTAATCTCAGCTCCGCAAACTAGTCTCTTTTCGCTGCTCAAATATGAAATAAATTCCGAGTATAGAGCAAGGTCATATTGCCAATAGAGACGTGGTTCGATCAACTTATAGCCGCCGAAAAATAAAGTAATTGCCAGACATAAATCAGTCTTAGGTCCATGGGATCGGATTTAGTTTGTCTCGTGTTCAACTTTAAAAGCCCTATTGATTACAGACTTACGAAGAGTCATTGATAACTTCTTGTATTTCGGATAGGAAGAGGTCTTCGATTTGTATTCCTGATGGAAATGCAAGACAGGAAATGTTTACTTTGTGCCAAAGTATCCTCGGACATGCTCTGAGACCCATGTAATTCGCGTGAACTCATGTCAACTTGAAATTTTGCTTATGAGAATCAAAGACGTATGGAGGTCGATCATTCTAAAGGGAGCAACATGATTCCACCGTTTCTTTTTAATACGAATTTGACGTATAGAACGTTCAACAGGGAATGATTCTTACTTCCTAGTTTCAAGAATATAGCCCGTACTGCGTCATCAAAATATAAGAAGACGGTTCTACCTTTTATAGGCGAAATCTTCGGAAGTCCTGAGGGATTTTCAGAGAGATGAGAGATTTTAATGTCGACTGGAGAATTGAATGAAATATCGGAGAATTTTGAAAAGCTTCAGAATTAAACTCAATTTAGCCAGGTGTATTCATTAAGTCATAATGATAGTTAAATTATTTGAATTTCAGTTATGTGTTTACCAATAAGTTTTGAATGAGTTAGTGGATTTCCAGTTTTCATGCTATAATGCAAATTTATGGAAGACTCAAAATTAAATTTTCTCGGGTGGCTAACAGGGACTAAATGTCTAAAAAGTTATTCATAAGTTCAAAGGTGTCAGGAAATGATAGAAATTACGATTTTTCTATAAAAAAATTTTCAAAATTCCGTTTAGTAATCTAAGTAAATTTCATTCAATATCATCAGGAATTATCGATTAACAACAACAAAAAAAAAGCATTTAATGTACGCTAAAAGATTAAAAGCATGAAAGCAAGTACTCTAGCTTGGCAAAGCTTAGAAACCTCCCTTTAGTTTTCATTAACTTTACGTATTTTACTAAGTTAGCTCCCCAATAAATTAATGGCTGTTTTAAGTTGGGAAACGTAAACTTCGCAACTAACTGATATCCCTGATAAAAACCACATGAAGGCATGGAAGTCGAGGCATGGACATTAATGAATCTTCTAGGTTTGTTTCTTGAATACGGTTAAGTTACAGGCTAGGTATTAATTACTCAGCCTAGGGTCAAAAAACCCATAAAATGATCCACCCAAAGACATATGATTCTGTTATAGCTTAACCACCTCGCACCAATGTAATATCATGAGTCATTTAACTGAAGTAATTTTCTTGACGTCCTGAAACAAAAGTGTCCAATTCAATTCTCCAAGAAGGGTGAAAATAACGAATCGCCGTCGATATATATCCCATTGGATAAATAATGAAGAAACGGACGTGAGCTATATTTCGCTAATTGAAGTTAATAGCTCCACAAATGTGCTGCTGGGTTTATAGAACGAAAGTCGAAGTCCGACGGAAACATAAGTCAAAAAAGATCACGATAAGGCAAAGGCGAATTTGCGACACAGTACATTTAACATAAACAGAGATTTTCGCCTTAGAATGTTGTTAATTTTGTTTTCGCAGCAAATGCTTAATAACTGCCATTCGTTATTCTGGCGGTAAACATCTATTTTCTAGCTCCCAAAAGAACAATTCCGGCGCCTTCCGAAACATTCAAGAAAAAAATGTGGCATCAAACGAGCAAGCCAGCTCGGGCACGAGTCATCTCATTATTTACAAAAATAGCTCTAACTTTAACATTTCGGTTACGTTTAACTTTAACTATCAAAGAAAATGTGTGACCCGTAATATTTCGTAGGACACCGAAGGTCGGGTTACACCTAACCCTTTCACGGGAAGTGGATAAGGAGGAGCTGCAAAAGGAAGGGAAGTAATGACGTCACATTTGTTATCCAAATAAAGCTTATTTTCCCAGCAAGGGGTGAAAGCATATTCGGAGATGCTTTTCAACTTGTTAAATTTTTCCACATAAAATATGGCTTTCGGACCAAAACGCTATGAAAATTTGCGTGTTTACGGATACTTGGCATTTTTATATTGTTGGTGTAGAGAGTTGTTTTTCAGGACAATGTTGCGAGTGCATAGGATTCTCTGTATTTGGGAAAGACCGAATTTTATGAGTTTTTGAAAGTTGTTACTCAGTAAAATGCACAATGGTTGTTGATAATTTACGGAATAGTGTGGATTGAGGCAAATTAAAACACATTGATCAGTTTTTACACGAAAATAACTGTACCATCAATAATGCCTCAAAATATCTTGAAATATTTACCTTACGATGTGTTAGAATTACCTTGAAATACCTACAAATTCCTTAATACCTAATAATCCCTAGACCGGCAAACTATTTCAAATATGCAATGTGTATTATTAACTTATTTGACGTGTTTTCTATTCTATACAGAAATTTAAAAAAATGCTTCTTTATTTGTTCGTATGCATATTATCTGTTGCAGTGTATCGAATATTTTAGTTTACACTTTCTTTTTTCTTAAAATTATCAAAAGTAGGAATATTTCTATTTTTGTGCAAATCCTCCATTCTTGAATCGTATACAACTGGAGGCAAAGAAATAAAATTGATAAAAAAATGTTATAGATTAGCGGACCACTTTTTACAAGTATTTTTAAGTATACAGGATGGCTCAAAACCAAGTTGTATCGATCAAGTTCCTTTTATAAATGGTTTGAAGTACTATTTTTCAATTCAGTTTCATATTCTGCGTCAAATTCCAAATCATTTTTAGACAACTAATATTCAATATAAATAAATTCAATTGTTTGGGACATAACGACATTTGAACATGCGAACGCAACAAAAGTAATAATGTTTATTACTATTGTTGCGCAATTGTTATATAATTGCGTGTGTAATTTACGTTTTGTATGTAATATGTTATGCAGATTATTTGTAATGAGAGCTGATTGGTCAGAATAATTTTATTATAGTTGTCCAATGCTTCCCATAGTGCATGTGTCCATTTTTATTCGAATTATGAAATAAAACCTTAATAAAAATCTGAAACTTTAATACGCTATATGCCAGTAGCGAAGCGTTTGGAATGCACTTTTTATCACAAACTCATACTTATATTATTTTTCTATTTGGAGCAAAGGATTAATGTATACATATAACGTTAATTTCTGGAAACCTTCTAGTACCTAATAAATTAATTTCCCCAAGTATTATTGTTTTGTTCCAACCTTTTAGGAAACCATCCCAGAATAATTCAAAAATACTTCTCAGCAATTAACATTGCATATTGAAACTTGAAATGTTGAATGATCTTGCCCAAAAAGGCTTTTGAACCGTTTTGAAATGGTTTCCTAATAGTGTAACAAGTCTCATGTATTTCTAAATAACTATTTATGTGCAGGTAAAAAATTAACATTCTACCCTGCAGAGAGAAATAATATTTCTTTTATTATTTTCATATAAATAACGTACACTAAAATATCTCACAAACCAGAACAGTAAGATAATATCCGATATACAGGGTGTTATTTTCAGTATGTGGCCAAACTTCAAGGTGTGATTCTTTGTGTTATTCTAAGACGAAAAGTTTATATAAACATAGATCCGGTAATGCTTAGTTTTCAATATACAGGGTATCAAACTTTTTTTCATCGTTACATATTAAAAAAACTTATAAATAACAAGAAAATGCAAACTATTATCACGTTAATACTTGGTGACAGTTTTTAATGTAGTACAAAAGAATCTTTTACACTAGAAATTGTTTATCTGCTTTTGCTAGTAGCGTGCACAAGAGTAACACCGGAAATTAAAAAAAATAAAACAAAAACGCTTTATTAAAATTACACTCAAACAAATTGAATGCATTTTTAAGTGATAAAACATTTAACGATAAGTAGCACGAAATTTACAATAGTTGCTGGAAATGTCCTCCTTCAACATCAATGCAAGCATTAGCTCGTCTTAACATCGATTGCCGAAGACGTTGAAATATTCCCGGCGTATATCTTATCTGATTACATGAATCCCGTATCCGTTGGGTTAATTTTTCTTCAGTGTTGACTGGAGTTCTATAAGCAAAGAACTTTACATGCCCCCAAAGAAAAAAATCTAAGTGATTTAAATCCGGTGAATTGGGCGGCCATGACTGCTTAATGTGAAAAAAATATAAAAATTTAAAAAATTCATTAGCGCATAAATAACAATAATAACAATAAATTACACCGCCAAATTTTAACAAAATCGGCTAAAGGATTATTAAGATTTTTACGAAAAAGCAAATAGAAAAAAAAGTTTGACACCCTATATCTTGAAAACAAAGCATTCCCGGATATACGTTTATATAAACTTTTCGTCTTAGAATAACTTAAAGAATCATACCTTGAAGTTTGACCACGTACTTAAATAACACCCTGTATACGACCAAATAGAAAAAAACTTCAGGGTCAACATCTCTTGTGAGCCCCTCTATACATCAAATTTTTACCCCAGCAATGATCCTCTCGCAATTTAAACAAAAAAAAACTCATATTACTCTTCCATCTCCATTTATATCAATATTTAATCGAGCATTAACCGAATGAGTAAATCCAATTTGATGAATATAGCGTGTCTCAGAAATCAATTACCCCCCACTGACACCACAATGAAAGGGTCGGATTTGGTCGACCCTCCCCCGGTGCAAAAAAGGTTAATGAGTTTACTTAGCGGAAGTTAAATTCTTTCAAATATTTAAAGCAATTTACGCTCCAGGGCTTAGGATGGAGGTGAAGATTAATGAACTTTAATTGTAATGGGAAAGAGAGGGAAAATGGAGACTTAACGACGGGAATTATTTAGGTTGAATTTGAAGTTATTGGGTTTCATTTAATTGCGGTCATTCAAACATGTAACAAAATCTTTATTGAAATATCGGTTTTTGGTTGCTTGCATTATTGACACTGATAGATATCAGAAAATGATTTCAATATCGAATACATCGCAGAGCCCATTACGACTGATGCATCATATATTATTGGTGTGACGTTCCTTATCTGCAATCAGTAAATTGCTGTTGCGTTTAATCCAGCTATTAAATGCACGATTGAATTTCCAATAGAGGGAAACAAAAATGTATGCAGAGAGTATTTTATAGTTCGATTTCCTGGAAAAACAACATACCCGAAAGCACAAGCTTCCTATTTTACCACATAACATCCCTCCTAAATCAAATTTTCTTTGTATTACAGACGACACATCTGCAATGCCTCATATAAAATCATATTCCTCGCAATATTGTGATTGAAAAAGTTACGACGCGAGTCAGTTTGAGTTTGATATAGAAATGGTTTATGATTGTGTTTCTGGGTTAGCACTTCTTATCCGATTGAAATTCATTAAAGATTTTTTGCCCAAGAGGAAAACAATGAGGCTTTATTGCGCTTAGGATGAGCTTCATAATAACGAATTCTCCAATTAGTATTTAAATTAAACCCACATCTGGTGCTAGACACAGCCTCGTTCGGGGGGTTTTAAGTACTTCTAGTTCTCCAGTATTAATTATTCATTAAGAAGTAAGGACTAATCTAAAACAGGAATCTGTCCTCCTATATACTTCTTTGGTGACAGCTTAGGGAATAAATGAATTTCAGTGCGAGATGCAAAACAAAAATAATTTGTCTTTGTGGTGACCTATTATATATATATTATATATATATATAAACCTCGCACCTCAAAAAGTTTAATCTCGATTTTTTTATCAGTGCTCGCTAGGTACTTAACCTCTGGCATTTCGATAATGGAGGCGGCAAATGGAAGCCCTTTACAAAGGACTTACGTCCTTTTTCGATATCTCGTTCAGATTTTCTTATTGTGTTTTTAAGTGCAAAATTATTTTCAGTCCTGGATTTTATAGGCTAAAACGCTCCATTGTTGAAATCTATTTCTTGGACCTAGTGTTTGGTATATATTGGTTAGCGACACTTATTAAATAAAAATAGAACAATTACAGATGTAATCAGAGTCGAACTACGTGATAAACTCGAATCTAAACTTGATAAATCTGATTTAAATACCACTTTAAATTAGTTGAAATTTTGCTTCAAGTTAGTACAAAATAGGCCTCAAATTGAACTGCGCTTTTGGAAATTTGTTATTATTGACCTTGATGTCATCATACATTGGTCGTAACAGAACTAATCGAAACTACCCTCCACATCCCAAATTGAGAATCTGGCCCCTGAAAGACCTTGTCCATGTATTCGTGTGTTTCAGTGAATCCACTCTTCCTCAGAAAAGCCCGGCTTAAGGGACGATAATGGAAGGTGTAATAGCATTTCCTGATGAGTTTCATACATAGTTTTTTCTAATTTTGTTATATCACGAAGACATTAGAAGAAAATGCTGTAATTTTTAACTTTTTATAGTAACTTCCTCAAGTTTCAAGCCAACTTTCTCGTTTGCGTATAAAAGGTAGTTTTCCTGTGTAAACGCTTTTTTTCCAAAGCAAACAAATGCTGCAACAAAATTTTCTGTCTAGGTTTTGTTCGGTTTAATCATTTTTAACCTCTGATTCGTAACTATACTAAGTAAGTTACAAATCCCAGTGCTTTTTTCCCCTAAAAAATTTAACAAAGCAATTCGAAGTACAAACCAACCTTGAAATCCCTACGAATTAACTCATTGCGCTGCGACCTGGCCGTTCGATGGTAATTAGCCGAATAGTTTTATTCGATTTTCAGAAAAATTTTAATTAAGTTCACTGAGTTAAGCGTGGAACAAAGTGACTCGAATAAAACTCTTTTTAATTTTAACTGGAGTTTCAAGTTGGGCCATAGATCCGAGTTTGAGTTCGTTAAAGGTAAGGGGCTTAATTGATTCGTTAAGAGTATGACTGTGGGGGGACGCAGAAAAATGGCAACATTTTTCCCGCAACATAAAGTCATCCATTATCCTTGAAAGGCCCTTAAGAGGCAGTATCTCGTAAACTGGCGACATAAAAAGCACCAGAAGGCCGTACATGTGCACACTCGTCACGTCGATAAACAGAATCTGTTTCCTGAAAGGTTTTACACTTACATTTTTCTAGAATATACTTCGTCGACATGGCCGTGCTAATGGAGCGGAAATTCACCCCCCAAATCGCCTTTGAGGAGGCCTCGGATTTGGAGGGTAATGCAGTGGCGTGACAAGTTACAAACTCGATAAGTCCGAGCAAAAAAGTAGAGGTTAAGAAGGCTTCCAAGAATTTAAAGATTGCGGCCCACTGTCAGTCGTAGTCTAAAGTATATTATTAATGGAGATGTTTTTTGGAGCACAAGTATAGTAAAGACCGCAATTTCTCTATGGAAAATGGCTGTTCGCCAATATTTTGGTCTGATCATGTAGACATGAATCATAAGAATTTCGATATTTTAAAATTGAATAACAGCATAGTTGATATGTTGGTTCTCGTCCACAACAATGCAATTTGTTTAGTGAAGAAGATGACATAACAGTGCAAGCTAATGACACAATACTAAGTAAAAGGGTGATTATAGGCTGCCTAAGGATGCATAAGGAGAAGGATTATTTTTTTGATAACCAGGGCAGACGATATATTTTACTTTCTTTTCTACCTCTCAAATTGTTTTTTAAAGGATAAAAGGTTTTAAAGAAAGCAAAGAAAATCTCTTCATATCTGTTGTGGAAACCCTCTCTAGAAAATTACACCATCTTTCAAATTTGAGGACTTAACACAAAGAAATGGCTACTAGTTTTTAAAGCTAACTAAACTAAAGAAACCAAAACTAACATAAAACCATAATTTATGACGAGTAAAAAAGAACAAGGCGCGTTACGATCTTGATCCTCTCTTTTATTATTTTACTATTGTAACTGTTTTATTCTTGCAAAAATTCTTTCGCTCATCACATAAACATTAAAAATTTGACGAAGCAGTTACTAATCCATTGTTCTCATTCTGTCTTAGCAGAATACTGTTCTAAATGTGAAAGAATTGTTAAGAAACTCTGAAAACTTCGCAGCAACAACTTTAATTCGTAATCGAAAAGGTCGATGAGTGAAAGAAGTAGGAAGTACTTGAGAGCGTGTATGTAATACCACTAAAGTCCCTTAATTGAAATTTTTGAAGATACTGAAAACCGGCCGGAAATGTTTAAAAAATGTTAATTCACAGACACATCTCTTATTAAAATACCTTAGAAAACGTTTTCCTGACAAATTTCAAATATTAGAGTTTTTGACTTATGTTTGTTATTGATAGAGGTATCATTACGGAAAGTGGAGAAATACAAATATATTAATTGCAAAGTTCGGAATAACTAATAAAAATTTTCGGCAGTAAAGGAGCTATTCTGGTCAATCTATACAAAAAGCAAAGAAGTTCTTTACAAGATATCCAAGTAAGATAGAATTCGGAATCAGGCACACATACACCTATCAAAAGTTATCGACAGCGAATATTGGATAAGAAATTTGCAAGATAAAGATAATTGACCTCAAAATGAACTAAAAAAACCTATAAATATATGCATTAAACATAATTTTTGATAATTTTCGACATATTACTAAAAAAAATGACTTGTCACCGAATTGAATTTTTCACGGAAAGTAATTTTTTTTTAGAATTTGCCTTCCTAATTCCGATGATTAAGGCTAGTCATCTCTCTCCTAATCCCATCTCTCTGTTCTAATGATAGCCGAATCTGAGAATGAAGAATGAATTACAGTTCTGTAGTATCTTTTTCTTAAATCGTCAGGAGACATGTTGACAAATTATATTTATAGGCATTTCTTTGTCTTGTACAGCACGAACAGTCGATTTTGTCGTGAAATATCGATGTGTTTGTGAAAGGAAAAATACGTTCCTTCTAATTTGGATCCGTTTGAGTCGGTAAAACTTAATAAATATATTATGTTTAGGAACTTGATATGCATTAGTGAGTTTGATCAAAATTTGGAAGTTATGGGCAATTTCGCGTTTTTTTTGCTTGTCTTTGCTTATCTTCATACAGTCGAGTTCACTTCGACTTCAGTGAGTATTTGGTTATGGTTCTTTGTAGAGTTGCTGAGTTCCATTAAAATGCTTTAGTGTATGATCTACAAAACTGTATTCAGAAAGCCTCAATCTGACGTAAAAATAATTCCATAAGATGTTATTTACGCCGAATTAAAATTAGAAGTACAGGTCAAATAATTAGAATTTCTTTCTGGTAATGGAAGGAGTTTGGAGCTATGCAAATGATTAGTTTCATTAGTAAACCCTCAGTAATGATCTAATATTCAGTATATCGAAGAAAGGAATAATCAGATAACCACTGGCAATGTTTCGAATAATTCTTTTACTTTGTAGTAAATGATGTATTTTACAATAAGGCAACTATGAATTCGGTTAACAACCCTTTTGTCAATGTATTGCTTTTTATGTGATTCTACCGAAATCATTTGAACAGTTTATCGAGATTCAATAATCTATTTTCTATATTATCCAGACATTTTCCAATTGTTTTTGCACCCGATACAAGACAAATCTTAAAATACTTACGATAAAGGGAATCAAACATGTAATAACTACGTCGTTGTTTCTGCCCAAAATCATACGAAATCAAAGCAAGTCGTTCGTCTTCAGAAGACTGAAGATTATTTCTTACGAGTGTCGATCAAATTGCAAAGCAAATAGTCGAATTTTTCTCCCCAGCCATTCAATATACCCATAACCGGAGTAGCTACGTCATTTTCAGACACTCTTTATGGGCCCTATCATGGCTTGATGGTTCAATCCGTTTGAAAATATATGAAGGAAGTGTATAACGACCCAAACACGCAGCCTTTTGTTTTTGAATATTATTTGATCGGAAAATATTGCCAGCAAAGAAACCATTGAGACGCAAACAGGGGGTTAGATAAAAGATCCGGTCTCTTAGAATTTCATGCCTTTGATGTCTTATGTGTTTCTGTTTTAAAAGCACTCCGGACCTGTACGATCTCTTAAATTACTTCTTCGTATCTTAATAATGAATCTCCGTTTGGCTCTATATGTAACAGGAAACCAACTTATTTCATACTAGTGCTCATTTATATTCAACAGGCCTTTCGCCTGTTACATGTTAGATTGTAATTTACAGCCAACAAGGACTTAGCGTTTAGGTCTTTGTCTACATACAATTTCATTAAATACAATTAAGCCTACAACAATATCGGAGTTAATATTGAGATAAAAATGAGGCTTGTCAGTGAGTTAAATTTTAGTGCTCCAAATTCAATTAACGAATCAGTCTAATTACATAACCTGCTTACTGACTGAGATCCGAGCCATTACCAGAATAATTTATCACGGCTAAAACACGCGAGTGAAATCTTGTTAGAGCTATGGCGTAATAAACTTGGGACACCCCCGAAAGTTTGCCTGATATTATAAGATAATTGCCTTCATTTTCTCGTGTCAATATGGCACTAATCTAAATCATTTCAGCGTGTACGGTTCGTGATTTTCAGCACGCATAGAACACACGTAATCGAGTTAAATATCGTCTCTTGGTGCTCCACTGGTTTTCTAAGGATGATTTTCGGGTTGATGGCTAATCGAGCTGGTTGAAGGCTCTTGGCCTCAATTGCTTTGAATAATAAGGTTTAAATAACACGTCGGACTTATCATTATCAATTATTGTTCACAAAACAAGTGGAATAATTTGTGCAACGTCCTGTGAAAGTCAGACATTTTCCGCTGGGCAATAGCGACGCTACTTGAAAATGGGTTAAATAATAATGAGGGCGTGAGGGTTTTGATCTTTAAATCCTCATTTTGCAGTGCATTACGTTCAAGGAGTCCTCAATTGCCACTGAAGTACTAAAGTGTGCTTGAAACAAGAACGAAGGTAATCGCTGTTTCGTCTAAGTTTAGTTTTGGAACCTCTTTTGAAAATATGGAATTTAAAAAGAGGTAGATAACCTTTAAATATGTGACAAGGAGATACTAAGGTGTTCCGTTCAGGGATACGGTCCACACTTTGCAGATGTGTAAAGAAGCATATACAGGGTGTTCGATAACTGAAGGACCAAACTGAAATTTCATATGTAAAATCGAATTCTACTTTTAGTATAGTAAATTTTCAAAATGTTGGCCACTCACATCAATACATTTTCTAAGTCATTTTTTTTCCATTTTCTAAGAACGTACCTAACAGCAGAGAAGAACTGTGGAATAACATTCAGGACGGAGTAAATAAGATTAGAAATAAAAACGGAACTCTTTTCAGCGTGAGGCAAAATTTTGGCTTAAGACTTAGAAAATGTATTGATGTGAGTGGCCAACATTTTGAAAATTTACTTTAGTGTGATCGTATTATTCTTTTTATATCAGCTCAGCTATCAGCGAACTCATAGCATAGGCGCTGGAAATTAAACTTGCAAATGTCTCGAGAACAGTTAGAGATACGTATTTTACTTAAGTATACCTTTTCTCTGTGTGCATGGTTGAAAAAGAGGCTATCCTACGAGGTTTACTTAAAAAGTTATGTTAGTTTTCCAAATACGTGTACGACGCAAGTGGCATCATCTATACATTAGTTAAAAATAGACATCTTACATAGGTGTTTCGTATCCAAAAACCCTCCTATGCAAAATTTAATTGCAACAATTTGCAAAATGTAAGATTTATCGAGAAATTACAAAAAAATATATTTGTTTTAACACCCTATAGATCGAAAAGGAGCAAGTTTTGTAGAAGGCATGTTCAACTTAACCTCATTATTTTTCAACGTTGTTTCATTGTTTACCAATTTGTACCAGTGTTTCTAGAACACCCTGTATATATGTATACTTCTTTATACATCTGCAAAGTATGAACCGTATCCCTGAGTGGAACACCTTAACATCTCCTTGTTAAATTGAAAAAACTGCAACTCTGATGATCATAATATCTTAAGTTATTGGACAATACGAAATTGATATCTCGAATAACTAAGATTTATCTCCAGTTTAGGTTCAGCTGCATAGCATCAGCTGCATAGTCTAGTGTAGAAATAGAACGCTCCCTCGTATACATTGCGAATTGATTGATTATCTGATCCTCCACATTTGAAAATTTTACACTTGTGCTCTACTTCTTCTGCTTGCAACTTTCAAAAAGCGATTGCAGTTTGCGTTTGATTGGCTATCTTGACATGGATGAAGTTTGGTAAAACTATTTCGCTCATACTTTCGCACAGTTCTTCTGAAATTTAACTTTTTCGTACTTCAACTTACAATTCCTTGATCCCGCTTTGAACCTCTAGTGTAACACGTTTCAATTTAGAGGGCAATTCGTATTATTTATAGGCGTTCCATTATTTATTAAGAGAACTCTATCCTTAAAGATTGTAACATCATCACACTGACATCCTGTATAACGCAAAGAGGTTTTAAAATTACGTTACAAACTAAATATGAGCTGCTTTTTGTCGACTTATGATTTCGGATCAAAACGCATTAAGTTAACATGATTTAAAAATCACGTGATTGTTGAATGATTACTGATCTAAAATCATAAGTCGAAAGAAAGCGGCTGTATGTATAAATCGAAGCACTATGATAGAGCAGAGGGGCTGGTATTATGTGAACCAGTTACCAGTCACAATGGTATTGAAATTTAGTTGCCATTACTGACATGACAACCAGAGTAATTATCATTTTTTGAAGTGAAGTGGGTTTTTAAGTGTGATCCGAAGAACATTTTGTATTGCAAACGGGCCACAGCAATTCCACAGAAGGTAAATTTTACCACATGTGCCACTTATATTTCTATTTTAAACATAATAGAATATGGCACGTAAGAGGTTCTTGGGCCTTAAGCCTTAGGTCTGCTTTGAATATGTGAATTTTATGCGGCCATTAACCCTTAAATCCCCTTCGAGGCCGCCCTCATCCAAATTCAATAATATTAATTAATAACTTGAACCTTACCCTTTGTCTTCAGCAGTCGATTAACGAATATTAAATACCAATAAAGGTTAGAAAATAATAGGGTTTGTCTCGCATCAATGCTCATGACATTATCGGAATAGCTCCTATTTGCTACTACTATCAATTAATAGAGGAAAATTTGAAAATTATAGGATCCAAGACCATGAACAACCAATCTGCAACATTTGTCCGATTGAGTGCGTTCATTATTTATACAATGTATTAGGTGTACAACTTTGCTTCCGCCGTTTTTGAATAGATGTATGTAGCGGTAAGTAATGATCGAAATAAATAACCCCATGTGGGCATGCAGGAGCCTTGGGCACCTGTTAACATAACCTCATAAAAATATTAGTCTATTTGTGTCTTCATCATAAAGTTATTCGCAATTGAAAATGTCAGTGTACGAGCCAAATTCTCGTCATTTGCGGGAGGTTTTACTTTTCTGCTTCAATATGAAGAAATCTGCTGCTGAGGCTCATCGAATGCTCTCAGATACTTATGGGGAAGCCACTATTAGTGAAAGGACATGTCGTGAGTGGTTTCAGCGCTTCAAGAACGGTGATTTTCACGTCGAAGACCAACATAGCGGTGGAAGAAAGAAGGTTTTCCAAGATGCGAACTTGGAAGCATTACTTGACGAAGACTCGTGTCAAAGTCAACAAGAATTGGCACAATCATTGGGAGTGACTCAACAAACAATCTCAAAACGCCTCAAAGACATGGGAATGATTCAGAAGCAAGGATATTGGGTGCCGTACGAGTTGAAACCAAGAGATATTGACAGGCGTCTGTTCGCTTGTGAACAGTTGCTTGCAAGGCAAAGACGGAAGGGATTTCTGCATCGTATTGTGACTGGGGACGAGAAATGGGTTCATTACGATAATCCCAAACGCAAAAAGACTTGGGGATATCCCGGCCATGCTTCCACGTCGACGGCCAAACCGTCTATTCATGGTTCCAAAATCATGCTCTGTATTTGGTGGGATCAACTCGGCGTAATATATTATGAGCTGTTACAACCAACTGAAACAATCACAGGTGCTCTTTATCGAACCCAATTAATGCGTTTGAGCCGAGCATTGAAAAAGAAACGGCTGCAATACAACGAGAGACATGATAAAGTGATTTTGCAGCACGATAATGCTCGACCCCATGTTGCGCAAGTGGTCAAGAAATACTTGGAAACATTGAAATGGGAAGTCCTACCCCACCCGCCATATTCTCCTGACCTAGCTCCTTCTGATTATCACTTGTTTCGATCCATGGCACATGGGCTAGCTGACCAACACTTCCGGTCTTATGAAGAAGTAAGAAATTGGATAGAATCGTGGATCGCTTCAAAAGATGTCCAATTTTTTCAACACGGGATTCGTATGCTGCCCGAAAGATGGGAGAAAGTAGTGGCCAGCGATGGACAATACTTTGGATCCTAAAGGTATAATTAGTTTTTTACAATAAAATCGCGAAATTCGGAAAAAAAACGGCGGAAGCAAAGTTGTACACCTAATATCTTTGAAAATAGCGTCATCAATTCAACCACCTATTTTAATCCCCATTGGACGAAAACTACATCATCATTTATTTTCCATATACACTATTTAAGGTGTGAAAGATTAGTGCTTGAGGATGATTTTTCATTAACAATTCTAAAACATAATAAGGTAAATTAATAAAGCTTTATATGTACGTTACCATAGATTTTTGTCCTCTGTGTGAAATTCTAAAAATAAATGCACACAATAGCAAGGACGGGTAGTAATACGAGGAGAGTAAAGCGTAAATATTACCCAAACTTTTTGTACATTTCTTTATTGGAAATGTAATAGCAAAAATGGCAAATATGAAGATTTTTCACGAATAAAATATATTTATTGAAAATCCATATCTACAGTAGATTTCGAGAAACATTCATTTTTGAACATGTCCGTACATGCTATGCTACAATAATAAAATAAATTCAACAACAAAAAAATCAGCGTACTAGTTAATGTGGAAAAAATATGTATTGAATATCTTCTTTTGCTATATTATGGTTAACAATTGATAAGATTCGTTTTTCATTTAGATTTAAGATTGTGAAAAAATAATTCCACAGTGTTTATTTCCTTTGTTTTTTGGTAAAATAGTAATAATAATTTTTAGATATTTTGCGGGAATTTACTTTTAAATGTGTTGTGAGACGATTTGATTTCTTTGGATAAACCTTCTTACTTTTTGTTTTTTTTTTGGTTTTGCTTGTATATATTAAAAGGAAATGAAAAATTTATTTTGCTATTTTGCCAAAATGTTCACGTTTTTTTAAAATAAAATTTAATTTTTTATGGGCCCTTTAATTTTTAATTTCATATCATTTTTTAATTAAATATCATAAAAACTTTCTGTTTTGCTGAAAAAATTTAATTCTTCGTAATCCATAACCGAAAAAACAATTGTTGGAAGGCCGGTTTTTTTTGCTGTTGAGTTTATAAGACTTAAAACACAGTTGATATGAAAATGTTTAATTGTATATTAAGACTAAGAAAATCTAGTTAGAGAGCATATTAAGCATTTAAATGGCGACATTCTCCACAAATCAAAGTATACTCATTTTATGTGACGATTCATATTTTCTTAAGTCTGATATTAATGAAATGTACCAATACATTTAAATTAATTTTTGTTTTGAATTATTGCAAATGTTGACTTTCAGTACCTTTTTTACATAAAAATCTTCAAGTTTGCTATTTGTTCTATTAATTTATTTGTAGAGGTACAAATAAAAACATTTGCAACCCTATTATGCCCTATCCCCTTTATATTACCCTGCGTTAAATAAAGTTTTCCAATTATTTTTACACCGTCACAAACTTTTTTCGCAAAAAAAATCATTCCCCTTCCTCCTTTGTGCTTTGTATTTTAATATTGGAAAATCATTTCCCGTTTTTTAACGTATACCTCCATTTTTATATTGCGTACAGGAATAGTTACAGCTCCCGTCATTTAATTTTTAGATAATTTTCACATTTAAAATCTTGTTTTTGAATATTTTCTGCCCTTATTCGTCATAAGCCCACAAGCTGAGCTTAAATCAAAGCATGGCTTAAATTGACATTTTTGCATTCAAAACTGTCGATTTAAGATACTTTGATTTAAGTGTGGCTGACTTAGAGCCGGCGCAAATGGTTCTTATGTGTTAGATAGACCTATCAAGTCAAAACTGATATAAGTTTGATACAGCTGGTTTTATCATACATAAATTTTGTAGAGGCACCCGAAGGAAAACTTGAAAAAATGTCGACTGGGTCTTTGGAAAACTTGCGTCAGGAAACGCCAACGTGCTCACCCAGCATGGAATGCTTGGATGAAGCAGATGATGCCTCCATCCAAAATATTCACACACAAGATCGGCTCAGGTATGTTTTCCTCTTAAATACGTAAAGTAATATAAGGTTATACTAAAAACCATCAAATTTTTGTAATAGTTATGTTCCCTAATTATTTTAGCGCCCCCATCAAGGTCATGCTTAAGTATTGCATTTTCTTCCACTACATATTCTCTTTTGCTATGCTCGCCAAGCTTACACCTTATATACTGAAGCAGTTCAACATCTCTATTCTGCCTATAGAAGAATTGGAAGTTCCCGAAGTAAGCATTAAATTATTGTAATGTTTGTGTCTTTGTGTCACATCAACGCATAAAATTGATCGTAATTTCTAATAACATAAAGTATTTTAAATGTTTCAGCCCCTCAGCTGGGAATTGTTTTGGCTCTCAAGCGTTTTATCTTCAACCCTAGCTCTTCATTCTATGAACAAGAACAGCTATATCCTCATGCGGTACTACATGACGGGGATTGTTCTATTAGGATACCTTCCACTTCTTAATGGCATCTTGGAGTGGTTCCCAGAAGTTATTATGTACGTCTTTGCCGACAATTTCATAGATTTTTATGATATTTTGTTCTGGATGGTAAGTATATTGAATGGTTATCAAAATAGTTATAATAATAATATAATCTCAGAATTCGAAGGATTCCAGTATACTCACTTTCACGAATTAGTATAATATATAAGAATTGTGGTAAGGGGGTTATTTCCGCACGCGAGTAGTATTCTTAGACTGAGCGCTCATCGAGTCGGTGAGACGAGGCGTGTCTTTAATATTTGTGATACATCATTGTAAAGGAAATTTTGTGTCCTCTAATTTTTCCGAATATCTAAAAATACCCGAAACCTTGTATTTATAATAGAAAAGTTAAGGTCACTTCCGGTTAAAGCGAGAGTCGCAGGTAACAACATAATACCAGGTGATAACAGAAAGTGACAACAAAAGGAAACACATCCTGTTTGGTTCGCATTCTTGGAATTAATAGATCATTCTATTTATCATAACATTATGTTGGAAAATTTTTAATGGAATTAAGTATTTTTATTTAAATTAAAAATAAAGAATTACGAAGCAACTATTTCCAAAAAATGGTTTGTGTTTTAGGTTCTAATTTGGGAAAATTCTAAATATGAGAATAATACTAGATCTATGTATATCAATATTCTTTCCTTATTTCCTCACAATATGGATTTTGAAAACTACAATATTTCGTATATGAAATAAAGGAAAAACATTCTTTCAGGATCTACCCTGTGGATTGCTATGGTACGGATTTATATTCCTTGCTGCGAATGTACATTCATTTTCCCTCTACTTTGGGTACAAGTTGCTATGTGCTTGGAGGTTCAGTAGCATTCACATGGATTAGAGGCCTCAATACTGAGAAGTATCTGACCTTTCCAAGCCTTTTTATTCTATTAGCGAAATATATACACATAAATACAGGGTGTCCTAGATATACGGCGTAAATTTAAGCATATATTCTTCGGGTCAAATGAAAGAAAAGGTTCTCATACATATGTCCAGTCACGTCATTTCTGAATTAAAAGGTATTAAGAATCCACTCGCACATTTTCGAGTGTAGTGGCCATTTAAAAGAGGATTAGTTTGATGTATCCTAATTGACGACAGTTACTTTCCACCATTTCTAGAGATTTTCTAGAGTAATTAAATTTAGTTAAATTTTTTGAGTTTCATTAAGTTAATTCCAACATGTACAAGAGTTTGTATTTTACTTTTAATCTTGAAAATAAAGGAATATACTAAAAAATATCAAGAGATAGATAAGTATTTTTAATTGCTCTATTCGAAATAATTATGGAAATTGGAAAAACCTATTGGGTGTTACTAGTTTTACTGTGTAAACTTTCGAAATACCAGCTTCAGATGTACACCTCTGAAAATTCTGAATGAACTTTGATATTTCTGAAAAGCCCACAACAATATCGGTTTTCAAATGATGAAAATGTTTATTAAATTGACCTATGCTTTTCGAATGAAATGCAAAAAATACAATTTTTTTCTCAACTTCAACACTCTGTATTTCGAAAATAAAGGTATTTCGAACATACAGTAGCAGTTAAAAGTAGAGAAACATTTCTTTTAGGCATTATACTTTCTAAATATTGCTTACATTTAGATTAAACTTTTATTATTATAAATGTAAACTGTAGTAGCGTAGTTTTAATTAATTTTTATTATAATTCATCAAGCAATTCATATATAGCTAAAAAAAAATCTACTTGATGCGGTCAAAAGTAGAGAAAAATTTTTTAATTCAAAAATTAAATGTATTCAATAAATATTTTGTTGCATAGCCCTTATTTAGTAAAACTGCACTACATCTTTTTTTCATGGAATCTAATAATTTATGAATTGTTTCCTGCATCAATCCAATTCCAGGTATCTTCTAGTGCACTAAATAGTTCTTCCTTGTTTGTAAATTGATCTGGATGATCCTGTCTTATTTTTTTATCTATCATATCCCAGAGGTTTTCAATGGGGTTGAGGTCCGAACTCTGAGGAGGCCATTTCATTACACTGACATTATTGGTGGCAAAAAACTCTTTGATAATTTTGGTGGTATGCTTTGGATCACTGTCATGTTGAAAAAAACATTTAAGAGACATGTTATCTTCCGCGAATGGTAACATAACATCTCTTATTATTTCTAAATACCTGTATCGATCCATTATTCCATCTATTCTTACAATTGGTCCCATACCAAATCTAGAAAAGGACCCCCAAACCATCAATCCGCCACCACCAAATTTAGCAGTGCCTTTTATGACTTTGGATTATACCTTTCATTAATAGGACGTCGTATGTACTGAATACCATCAGATGAGAATAAATTAAATTTACTCTCATCCGAAAATAGTATCGTTTTCCACTTCTCATTCGTCCAGTTTAAGTGTTCTCTTGCGAATTCTAAACGGGCTGCTCTATTTTTCGCCGAAATGAAAGGTTTTTTGCAGGCCTTCTTCTATAAAGATCATTTTCTCTAAGTCGACGTCGCACAGTACTAGATGATATTCCTCGCTGCCCATTTTCACTGCAAATATTCACCGTTATTTTCTTCGGATCTTCTTTGAAGGTTCCTATTATTCTTCGCTTGTCACTTTTTGTGGTTTTACGAAGTCGGCCAGATTTGGGAAAAGTCGTCATCGTTCCCCGTAAATTAAAGCAACGGATAATTATATTTATAACACATCGATTTAGATTTAATTCGCGCTCAATGTGCGATTGCTTCATACCTGATTTATATTTGGAAATAATTAATTTTCTCACATCCAAACACACAGGTTTTCCTCGAAGCATATTGGAAATGATTGTATTTGTATATATAGCAATTATATTTAGTTAAACATACAATAATTTTTAAATACGATATGAGAGCAATAAACGAATGTTTCTCTACTTTTGCTTGCCCATGAAAAAATGTTGTCATATAATGTTAAGGACTTTAGGTTACTGCTTCTTGGCGTAGTTTGCTTAGTCAATTTGTTTTGTACTTTCATCCCTTAAGTTACGCCCATGGGCATCGATACGTATTTGAAGGATTCCATCTGGGCGCCAGACCATCGTACCCATCAGGCCATATCGAAGGGCTCTTTATGGCTGGGAAATACGCTACCAGTCAAAGGAAGCTTTCTAAATTGGACCTTTGCCGCGATCCGCAATTCGGCGGATCGCAATACTTCAATGAAAGCGACTTGTATAGGTATTTGCCAGATGGCGGCGATTTTATGACCTTAGGCGCGACCATTGCCCGCAATGGCGTCTGGTATTGGTGCGCCCCTGGGTGGAGTTCCTCGGGTTTAGTACTTAAGGGATGATCGCAGTAATTTTGCTCTCTTTGACCAGTGCTCGCTCTAGACATGTGATCGTAAACGTAACTCGTAATCTTCCCAACTAAGCAAACTCCCACTTCATACTTAGACCAATACTTTACCATTATTTATATAAGTGAAATTTAATACAGTCCACTTTCGTAAACCAAATTGTTGTTTTCGTGGTTTTCGTTTATCGAAGGAACCTCAACATATAAAGAAATGTGATAAGAGTATTGTTCATTTTTTTCTATGAAATTGCTTTACTTTAGGCTTTAAGTGTTCCAAAATATATTTTTGATTTAGTTTATTTTATTTGTTTCAAAATAAATTCGACAAATATAAATGTGTCTCTACTTTTGACTGCTACTGTATATTTATAAAAAATTCTTTGGCTAACTTGGACCCGCAGATTAGAAAGAAAAATTTTTAGCGGTTTTATCATTAATATTAAAAGTTGCAGAAGATTTATTAAACTCAATTACTTAACTAAGAATATCTCTGTTGAGGGTCAGTCCTATACTGTGGAAGAATTTTTGCATATCAGTCGAATAATTTAATCTTTTATTGTCTTGTTATGGATTGATGAGACACTAAGACAATGACAAATACACTATAACACATAACCATGTAGTTTTAGGCTGTACATATTATAAGAATTGGTGACTAATTCTATATGTCATATACACATGTCTCTATGGAAAAAAAGAATATTATTATTAAATCGAGATAAAATAGACATTTCAAAGCTTGAGATTCTTGTTGGTAGCTTTCCTCCAATAAACAGAACGGTGCCAATTGGGAGCGAGGTCAGGCAATTTGTGGCTAATTCAAGGCTTATTACATTGAAAAGATTTCTAACCTTGGTGTTAGCACTGTATCACGAATGAATAGATCAAAGTTCCAGGCTGAAAGACGCCAAGTCAAATATACACAGCCTATGGGCTATAACTTAGCCTAAGTCTCCATTTACCCCTGACGGCTCAAAAACTCGGTTCGTGAGGTCGTCACACCCCAAATCAGCTAGTAAAAACCCCTCCGCCACCTGGGGTTTTATTATTATTATTTATTATTATTGTTATATGAAGGCAGCTCTGAACATTCAGAGATTGCTATTCCGGCCGGTTATTTTTCTTCCAGAAGACGGGCAGTAGCTGAGTCTAATGGGAGATTATTTTTCATTTAAGGATAATCTCACGATGTTAAATTCTCAAAATTATACTTGTGGTGTGATGTCATAGGTTTGCCGTTCTCGGGTCTGTCGAAAGAACGGAAAAATAATGTCATAAAGGTATGTCTTGCGTCGGTAAAATGTATAATAAATGTAAGTAACAACAATACCAACAATTTTTTTTTAATTCACTCGTTGCCAAGATCTCATTTTATTAAATTTATATTTGAAACGAGAACTAGGTATTTTAAAAAGGAGCAGAAGCTTATTTTAAATCTAATTAATTATTTTCGTAAAGAAAAAGATACAGACGATCTCTTTTATTCGTAGTTCCAGGGTACGAAGTATTGTAAATACCTACTTTAAATCTTAACGTTTTAAGTTACTGAATCTAATTTCTATAAAGAAAACTTAGAGCTAGGGTATTCCAAGCCATTCAAGCTTTACTATTGCTTTTCATGTGCAATATAATATGTATGTTAGAACAATAATAAAATAAGTTGTACTCGATGTTCACCAAAAAGATACAGAAAAAAAACTGTTGGATTTAAGAGAGGGTCCTCATGTTACTACAGAAAATCCAGTATTTTTGGTTTTTGATGTTTAGTGTTTTAATTTTTAAAAAGTCGATGATGAAATAAGAGTATCCATATCTATTGTATATAAAATTAAATCACGGGATATATAAATGCTAAAGGTGCAAAACTTTTTATTTATATAGGATGTCCCGGGAAAAAGTGTCTACCGTGAATATCTTTTCTGTAGTTTATTAAAAAAAAACCGCTAAAACATGTCAATTGTGGTAGGAAAAGAGACATCATTTAATGAAAAAATTATTTTCGAAATGTTATCCCTCTACCTTTTGAAATTTTCAAATTGGAAGAGGGGTTGAATTATACTTCTTTAGAAAGGTAATTTTATTCACTATATTGTCAAGCTTTTATTTTTCATTTTTGTACGTTGGTCTTGTAGAAATGAAACAAAACAAAAAACTAAACAAAATAAAAACCAAATAATTTGATTTTACCCATTTTCACTGATATTTTATTTGTTTTATGGTAAAAAATGTTTAAAGTGACTTTCCTTGACTTCCATGCATATGTACAGCGGATCCTCAAAACGTCGTCGCACATTATCTAATATTTCTGGTGTTAGTGATTTGCACTCTCAACGATTCGGGTACGTTGGTCTTCGAAGAATCAGATTGTATCATAGATTTTGGTTTTCAAATGTCCCCATAAGAAAAAATCCAGGGCACTAAGATCAGGTGATCTCGCGGGCCATTCCACTAAACCTCTTCTGTTAATCCATCTCTTAGGAAATTCTTCATCTAGAAATTGTCATACAGCAACAGTGTTATTGAGTATGGGTCTCTCGACATAAATAAGGATTGATGTCACTCCAGTAACGACAGATATGTCTGTTAACTTCACCATTTAAATAGCACGAACATTCATCAGGAAATGTTGTATTGTACAATAAATGTCCGTTTAAATGTAACATGTTGCTAAAAGATTCATATAATTCTAATCGAGAGTCGAATTCATCCTCATTTAATTCCTATACTAGTTTTATAACATAGGGATGGAATTTTACTTCTTTTAAAATTGTATGAACAGTACTTTTTGAATCGCCAGATTCCTCGGCAATCTTTCGAACAGACGTTCTATTGTCCGTTTGAACATACCCCAGAACCGCGATTTGGACTTCATCACCTCCTATTGGGCGATCAACTTCGTGTTTGTTATTTTAAGCGGAACTAATTTCATTGAATTTCATTAAAACTTAAATACATAAGGGTGGGATACCATTTTGTCAGAGTGATTTAATTTGAAGGCACGAGTGGCCGCTCTTGCAGAAATATTGTTTTTGTGATATTGACTCATAATCTTGATTATATCTAGTAATGTGTAAACCATTTTAACCAAATTAAAAATTGAACGGACT
Source organism: Euwallacea similis (assembly GCF_039881205.1). Lineage (NCBI taxonomy): Eukaryota > Metazoa > Arthropoda > Insecta > Coleoptera > Curculionidae > Euwallacea > Euwallacea similis. The sequence goes on from NC_089624.1 coordinate 3,991,434, forward strand.
GCAAAGTGATGTCTTGCCACGAAATACTAAAATCCTTTTAGTATTAACGCACTAAAAAGTTCAGAGGAAAATATCAATCAATTGTTCTTCTAAAAGAATTAAGGTTTATTCATTTTAAATGGAATGTTAGAAATGTCATTATTATTGATACATTTGAGACGTCGAGAGTTTTGAGTCTAACCTGAACTAACCTGAACTAACCTGAACTAACCTGAACTAAATACTTTCAGCATTTATTACAATAACATTCATGATTAAAATCAAGTTATTTGGTTATTGTTTAATTTTTACAAGATCAATGTACAAAAATAAAAAATAAAAGCTTGACCATGTAGAAAATAAAATTACCTTTCAAACGAGGCATAACGCAACCCCTCTTCCAGTTTAAAAATTTCAAAGAAGTGGTTTCCAGGAGTAAAGGGATAACATTTCGAAAATAACTTTTTCACCAAATGATGTCCCCTCTCTATAAAGGTTGATGTGTTTTAGCGTTTTTTTTTTTAATAACATTCAGGGTGGACACTTTTCTTAGAGCATCCTGTACATCATCCAGTGGGGAACCATTATAGAGTCTGTCCCAGAACAGTAAGAGGATCTCGAAAAGACTAATAGATCCAAATCGTTTAAATTAGGAAAAAATTGTGTAACTTAAAGCAATTTAATAATCTGTTTTTACACTGGCTAAATTCTCAATGGTTATGAAGATGTCTGGAAAAAAAGAATTTGGGGTTTTTCATTTTTTGCAAATAACTCTTATACGGTTACAGTTTGAGGAATTAAAGTTCTACATTTTTAAGTCACTTTTTTAAAAACCTCGTAGCAGTGTTTCCAGTGTTTTTGTTAAGTCATTATTTTCGAAAATAATCGTTAAAATGTTGATTTTAATATAGGCGCTATATCGAATAAATACATTTTTAAAATCGTCATAAAATTCCTTTTTCAGCCATATATTTCATTTGGTATTTTTCTCATAAACTCTACGACTTATAACCATTAAAACATGTTTTGATAAGTCAACTATGATTTTGAGCTATAGCAATACATAATAAACAAATGCTATGGAAACGGTAAAAAGTGCATATTCATGTTTGGACAATAATGGTGATTTATTTGAACATTTGTTATAATTTGAATCTTCTATTCGATTCAAATTTAGCTGCATTGTTGTTATTAAAAACATAATTTAATTCAATTTTTTTTCTATTTTATGCTGGTTTCGGGAATACACACAAGTAAATATAATTATGTCCAGGTCAAGAAAATTTAAGGTTTAAGGTTTTAAAATATATTTAACAGACCTACCTACATGAATATAAATTAGTTCAAAATATCCAATTTACACCAGTGTTCTTCACAAGTTTGATTCTCAGATTTCACATGTATGTATCATGGTTGCTTTTATGAGTGTTGAATCTACATTTTCTCGAAGTCCAAGTGCATCTAGATACTTTATGAACATATACAGAATGACGTCTATTGCTGAAATTACGAATTGTGTGATCCTCACCATCTTCTGTGTCCATAGCCTCTCTATACACATTACATTATATATTGAGGAATTTTTGATCTGATGGAAGCATCATATCGATAAAATAAGTGGTCTTATAGCTAGTCAATATTTACTGTATTGTATATAATAAAATGCCTCTAATAGTTTTGAAAATTAGTTATAAGAAGTTTCTTTCATAAAGTTAGGTGTGTTACTTTTCAGATTTTTTAAAAATGTATGTTAATTCCTAAACATGAATTCAATGCATCGCAAATAAAAAATATTTATTTACATCCAATTGATATTACCAGATTCATTGTTACATAATTGTTAGATGCAATCCTTAAAAAGTCAAGTTGTCTATGTTACAGTTTATATATTTAAATCAAAATTACCATTACAAACTTTAATTTCTGAATTTATATATTCTGATTTATTATTGTTTTAACTGCGAGCGTATAGGCATAAAATTAATATTTTAGGGAAATGATGTTATCAATATGTCCAGGAATGTTAGTTTTCTAAAGGTTTTATTAACTATATCGGTCTGATTAATAAAAGTTGCGTTTAAAATGCCTATGCTTTTTGTGTACACTTCATGTCTATTGGATAATATGCAAACCTTCAGTAGTCCACATCCATAATTCGGAGAAAAAACGAAAAAACTTCAAGGTGACATTTCATAGCATTAATTTTCAGTCTTTGTTGCTAATTTTCTTTATGGCCTCAGTGAATTTAATTTCATTTTAAAATTAGCAGCTCGTATTGGAGTAGGTACAAGGAATGTTGTGGAGATCGAAAAACATGTTCGTTAGTGAAAAGTTTCTTCTTGAAAGTTATAGGTTAATCCTTGTTTTAGGAAGCTTTATTCCCAGTACGCGTCTCGACGGATAACATATGATCAGCTCTAAGATAATATCAGAAAATATTGTTTTAGATGAGCGTCTACGATATTAAACATAGGGTAAAGTAAGCAAAGATGGGTCGGAAGAAGAGATAGTTCATTCGCATTAAAACAAATTTTCTTTTTTATAATTTTTATTATTTTTTTTAATTTTATTATTATATTATTTTATTTTATAGCCACAATTATTGCACTTATGTCACCATAGGGAGCCATACATTTTTTTTGAGATAGGCCCTTTCATAGTTTAATTAATGAAAACGTAGCGTCCATTCTTAAAATATTTTCAGGTGGTAAATATCCACTTGATTACAAGAATAAAAGGGTGAGTTCTGTTTTCTATTCTTTTTTTAATTTCCACAGACTAATCCGTTGACCAATGTCCTGTGATTCAGCCAACAAGGTACTCGGGGTGATAATGGGGCAAATACTTCTGTTACGATTTTTTGGGATAGTTGAAATGTTTTTTCATCGGATAGGTCAGCCAGTAATGTGTGCTTCAATTTCAAAGTTTTAGTAATGCCAATGTGTACATTCATAAGGATAGAATTATTTTGCCCTCATATCACGTTTTTCAAGGGAATAATAGAAAAGTAAGGTCTCGGATGGCATGTAACCAAGATCATCGATGGTAATGTTACCAAAGTTACTCTTGCAAATAATTTTAGGCCCGATGTGAAGCGGGAGCGTTAACATTCGAGGGAGCAAAAGGTACTTTACTCCAGAGGTGTGCATGTAATTTTTTCTACAACAAATGTTCTGTTTTACAAAAAAAAAACAGAAAATATGATATGTTAATTATTTATTATGTATAGGGAAGGAGATACTTTTGTCCCCTAGAGGGGAAAGTACTTTCTTCCGTAATAAATCTGCATATTTATGATCCTTAGGGAGGAAACAACTGTTGCTCCCTATGGTACAAGGTTTGGTTTTCCTTTACTCATTTATTTTAAAATTTCAATCTGGCTGTTTTAATATGAATTGTTGACGCCGCCCATGCTTGTTGCTAGTTTCTATATGTAAGTAGCATGTTTGGGTATTTCAATTTTAAAAAATCAATTTCGTGACTTTCTTGTAATCTTAATTTATTTCGAGCTCATTAATGCAATCGCAAGCGCCTTGTATTTTAGATTATAATAGATTTTCTCACATTTCTTACTTGACTACAATAGTTTCCTTTTTTGAGACACTTCTACCTCAATATCGTTTGCTTTTCCCTCAGTATTAACTTTTGATTTGTTTCCTCATCGTTCTCTTCCACTGTTTAGAGATCTTTTGCATTCATTTTCGAAAAAAAAAAATATCATAATTGAATTTAACACCCTTGGCGGAAAAGGTGTACGAGTAGCATCGTCCCGCCTCGAAATTCGTGTAGCTATTATTTCTAAATGATATCGAATGATAAATTTATTTACATTTGAATTTGTTAATGTAATGGGGTTAGTTGACCACGAACGCAATTTACTGAATATGAATTAGGTATTTATTTATTGCTACAAACTTCCTGATATTCCCGAATATTCTACTTTTACATCCTCTAAATCGCTGTAAAGCGGTCTCAGCACAATATCCAATAAATTGCACGCAAACATAATCGTACATGTGACTGCGGATTATATGCCCACAATTTTATTAACAATCATATTTCGACGTAACTATTCAATCAAGTGCCCGAATTAGTATTCGAGTCCAAGTCCCAAAACAATGAATACACATCGAAAACCAATTTCGTGTTTGTACGAAGAATAAATTAAAGTACACACAATATTCGCAGCAAATTAGGAATAAAACCAATTTGGAGCATAATTTCGGTCTGCCTGATAAATTCGGAACATGGGGCCCCGATGTGGTTTCCCTTTTTTTCTGTCACTAAGAGCATGTCGTAATTTGTTTTACAAAAACAAAAAGGGGGCAAGAACTTTACTGTTTGGAGTGGTTTGTTTTCGTAGGCGCTCTGAAATGCTTTAAAAGGCATTTCGAAATTCTTGATCTTGTATTATTGACTCAAGAAGTGAAGTCCAATTATTTTCTAGAAAGGTACAATACTTTTTTCTACACTGAAATTTTAAGTAAAATGTTAAAAAGGGATCGGCCGATGATTCCCTCAATTAAGAAGGCTTATTTTTAATCTCGAGCAATGTCAACTCTTTTATTTACTTGTATTTCACAAGATTCCGATTTGGAAAACAAAGAAATGTTTACAAACCAAATTAATCTCTTCTTTTTAATACTCCGAGACTTCAAGTTAATAACTGATATGAAGGACGTTCGGTAAACATTATTTTACAATATTCAAATAGTCCAAGCTCCTGATTTTTGTATATGCGGAGTGACGTCTTTTAGGGAAATCTGTCAAAATGACTTATGTTTACTGACATTACACTTGACTAGCGTTTGACGTCCTCTCCAAAAGTCTTTCTTTTCCCTAGATTTAAGACTTGAGCCACGGACAGACACATTCTGCACGTTTCCTAGAACCGACATAAAAGTGACTTCCCAAGAAAATATTGCTGTCTATTTATATTTTATACGTCATTATAACGTTATTCTTGCCCCGAAGGCGTCTTTGCTCTGCTCTCATAAATCCTTTTGGCCCATTGATTAGTGTTCCTTTCTCACATCTTTGACATTCGCACTCCTTTCCTCTTTACTATCTTTTACACTCTGTAAAAGAGCTAAACAATAAATACAGCTTTGTTTCTTGTTTTTCTTTGGGAATACCGCCTCACACACCAATAGGGGTTGTTGCTGTTACGGTAGAATTACACATTATTCTCAGTTAAAACTAACTGAGAATAAAAATCACCCTTTACCAAGAGCTTGGATGAACATCCATGTCCGACAGTAAATGTCTTCTGGTGTGTGAAGCGTCATTCCCAAAAATTAAAAAAGTAATGAACATCCGCCTCAGACATATGGAACATATTCAAAACTTCATTTGTTGTGTAATTAAAACCCCTTTTACAGGTGGGTAACATTTTTCCCTCCCAACATCGAATGAATTAACCATTCACGGGGTCAACGGTTGTGTGTAATTTTGCACCCTCAGGAATAAATTGCTTTTCCCATTTCATAACTAATTAAACATCGGGCCTCTCTTAATTGGTTTTTTGTGTTTTTAGTTGCCAAAAACTTTCGAACCCCTTCTGATGAGGGACGAGTAATGAAAAATTCTGTTTGGGTCCCAAAAACGCAAAGTTAAAAATTATTTCCCATTCACAAGTAGTGATTACGCAGCTTCAATTTACGGCCATCAATGGAAAAGTATTTACCTTTTCTAATTTAAGCAAATTAAAGATTTAGTTTCAGAATTCCAATAACACCAATTAATAATTCGGGAAACAATTTATAGCGTTTAGTCTAATTGCACAACGGCTTTTCGCCCTTTGTTCCCAATATCTTAGTTTATGCTCCACTGGATGTTGATTCCGAGAGATCCTTTAATTAAATTGTTTCTCAATGCCTTAAGTAGCCCAACGATAGCTCTTTTCTGCTCAAGCGTCCTTATCAGGTCCCGGCCAAGATCGAATTAAATCTACATCTTGTTAAGCCATCAATAAAAGCTATGAAAATGGTGACTGGTTAAAAATGCGTTGACAGAACTAGTAAAGCCACAGAATCGTTGATCTACTGTGTGGAACATCAATTATAAAATTCGGAAGAAAACCATTGAGATTGGAATTAATAATTTCCTTTTTCAAATGGTCTGAAAACAAATTAACAAGAATTCGGTTTTTTGTTAGCCACTGGAAATTCGTTCCTATAACGAAGACACCGGGTGTCGTTTGTGTATAGGGGCAAGGGCAAACTTCTGACGCTTCTGTTAATTAGCTATTTTCTCAGGCAAGGACACTGGGCAATGTCATTTTCTTAATAATATTTTAATTAAAAGTCTGCAGCAATCAATCAATCACAACATACCAAGCGAAATTATTAATCTCTCGTCCATCATCGCGGTGATATATATAAACATGAAATTGTAGATCAATTTTCTAAGTTTATCTGAAACTGAATCGACTAGCCTCCCAATATTTAATACCTGTCTGCTTCTGAGCAAAAATAGAGCACCCTCCGTTATCAATAATAGCCAAAGCAAAGCTATAAAAATAAAATAATGCCTCCATTCAGATCCCGCAGGGAAATACGATGATGGATCGTGAAGAGAATAAAACCCTATCGAAACTTCGCATTCGACTGTGCTCTATCTTCCTATTCTCTTTAGATTTTCGCAATAACAAATAGGTTTAAATGAGCTGCACATATCCAAGTTTTAAAGTGTCGAGACATCAAATTAGACGCATCTTTTTGAGAATAATCTGACAAGAATTGACAGAGCTATTGCTGTTTAAATTGTTATTGATAGACATAGGCTTATTGAGTATTTTTGATTTTTAGTTGATTGAGTTTATTGAGTGTGGGATAGACATATTTGAGACTATTTAAGGCCTAAATCTAGTCTTAAAGTGAACTGTCAATTTTTTCCAATATAAATATGGTCCAAACGAAGCAACCACCACGTCTATCCAACTTAACTACGGTCAGTTTCTCATGGCTTCCGGCCAAGACCTGACACCGCAGTTATATACTTCTATATTGAGCCCCGCTTTATCGATTCTATAGCTTTATTAATACCCATTGTATTAAATCATTCTGGGGAATATTGTGCGAGGCCTTAAGGTTATTGGAAGCCTTGTCTTATTAACGGCCTTTATTAAATGACTATGATAATTGATTTTTGGATGTCTTAAAGGTGTTAATATCCTGTGGACAAACTGTGAGATGGAATATAATATTATAAGAGTGTAAAATGAATATGAAGGCAGAAACTTGCATGTTCTGTTCAGGTCATTATTTCTTATAATGACCTCCATATGAGAACATTTATTTAAAAAAGTAGTATAATAGCGTTACAGCTTTGTGAATAAATAATAATTTTCTCATTCATTTCGCACATAGAATATTATAAACAAATGTAATCTACAAGGGAAATCTGAAAACAGTGCCATAGAAAAGTTCAACTGTTAAGGTCAATTATTGTAAAAATATACCTAGTTGATTCAACTAAATGCATATAATTCGGAGTAGTTTAGAATACCCCGAATAAATCTAAAAAATGTTTTAATAAATTCCAGTACCTCAGCAAAACATCAAGTAAATATTTTGATCTGAATGGCCCTTTAGAATGAACCTGAACTAACCTTAATTAACCTTTCTAAGATGTAGTTAATCGAACTGATCAGGATGGCGGTGGCTATACTGTAACGTCCGCTATGTTTTTAAGTTAAAATTGGTAATACTAAACACGTTTGCAACATCTTGTGCAACTCTTTATTTAATTTGAACTTCTCCAAAATATTTTAATCAAATAGTACCTACCATGTATAACCAATAGTACCTACTTGCATAAAAAATATTACATAGTTATTATTCGAGGTAGAGCCAGTTTTCAAAAGAGTAATCTGTAAATTCAAGCGGAAAACAAAAACTAGGTTGGACAATAAATATGTGTTTTTAGCGGCGGCTTTCATCCAACTATGGCGTATCATTTATTTCAGTGAAACCGCGGGTAAAGATATATGTGGAATTACTTACAAATGCGTGCTCAAATAAGGAAAAATCGTTTCCTGTATTTTGATATAGTTTCATGGTTTTTTCCTGAAACATGTTGTAACACTTATGAATTGCAATGCCCTTCAATCGTTATGAATATGTAGTTTTCAAAATCTCATCATTTCATACTATCCAGTTAGATCTATCCACTCTATAAATAGATTTTAGCCGGGATGTACTGTACCGATTTGCGGCCGTGAAATCCAACGTTACAGTATCTGATGCTATAATATTGTTGGTAAGCAACATTACCGGACTATTATCAGCGCTCTCGGTATTTATATCGCACCCCTTTTCACACTTGCTTTCTTCCGTAAATAATATAGGTGTTTCTCTTATTGTGTCCGACCCCGAATCGAACTAACCTAAAGGTAATTTGAAACGATATTACGAGTTACGATATTCGATGCAGTTGATATTAATACTCTCGTTATAACATAAATACTGAATGCATTTAACGGAGACACCTTTTGATATATACTGCGTTTACCATATTTGGTAAAAAAATTGTTCTTAGCATTATTACTTTTTCTCTATTTTACCCACTTTAGATCTGGCTAAAAACACTGCTGCTACTCAATATACAAGATGTCCCAAAAGTAAACCGCCATACGTTAACCATCAATTCTATATCGAAAAAGAACCCAACTTTGCTATGTAGACTATGGTCCAAAAATGTATTGTTACAGAAATACAGGGTGTTGAAATAAAATTTTAAAAACCCCAAAAAAATCAATCTTCTTGATGATGTTCCACTAAACGTGAGGCAAAATATGATTTTACAAGTGGACAGAACTCCCACACACTATACAGGGTGATTCATTAGGAATGGGACATGGCGAAACCCGAGATAGGGGACACCAAAATATGACGATTGGACGCAACATGCCTTATATCAATGTTGCGCGTTTCAGAGTTACAGGGTGTTAAAAGTTAAAATTTTATTTTAAAATTCCTTAATAACTTTTTGTGTTTTCATAGCATCAACACCAAAATCGGTGTACTTAGGTTTTGTAAGATGCCAAATAAGAATTTTGATCTAATTTTTACGAAATGTCTAGAGGGCGCTAGTTACAACCCACCGCTTCGATATATTTGGTCATATTTTTTTATGAGTGCAACTAAGGTCAAATTTTATTCAATGTATTGAAAGAGCGTTTATTTTTACGCAGAAAAGGTATTCTTATTAAATTCCGATATCTCTCTTCGTTTACGAGGTTTTTACCTATAAGCTAATTTGTGTCTTTCCATTTCAACTCGGTTTTATTAATTTTCAAATAAATATTTTGCCGCATTAAACAAATGAAAAGCCATTAACAAATGAAAAATAAGTTTTATTTAAGCAAATGTTCAAAATGACCACCTTCCACCTCAATGCACTTTACTAACCTTTTTCTCAAAGATCTTTTTATTCTAAATTGCATATCGACGTTCTTCTTAATTTCATCAGCTGCTTGTTGAATTTTTTGGCATAATTCTTCGCGAGTATTAATTGTCCCTTTGTATACAATTGCTTTCATACTTGACCATATTGAGAAGTCTAATGGGTTGAGGTCTGGACTTCTCGCAGGCCACGGAAATTCACTTCCACGACCGATCCATCAATGTGGAAAAACATTGTTTAAATGTTGGCGTACTTGGAGAGAAAAATGTGGAGCCGCTCCGTCTTGCATGAACCACATATTTTAACGTAAATATAATGGAACATCTTCGAGAAGTTCGTTAAGTTGTTCTTGCAAAAAATTTAAATACCGAAGGCCATTTAAATTGGCTGGAAGTTCGAAAGGACCAATAAAAAAGTCACCTATTACACCACACCAAATGTTTATCTTAAATTCGTGTTGGAAATGTGTTTCTCGTACAGCATTTGGATTCTCAGAATCCCATAAATGGCTATTTTTCCAGTTGAAAATTCCACGGCGTGTGAAAGTTGCCTCATCAGTAAATAAAATTTTGTTCAAAAAATTTGGATCTTCGTTTTGTTTCTCTTGCAAAAATCGAGCAAATTTTAAACGAGCAGAACGGTCTTCAGCGAGCAAATTTTGAACAGGTGTTAAATGATATGGATGGAATTTTTCTTTATGTAAAATTCTCCAGACAGACGATTGACTCATTCCTATCGTTGCACTTAACCGGCGTGTACTTAATGTTTTATTTTCAGCAATTCGTACTAAAACTTCTTCTTCCTGTTCAACCGGGATAGTCCTTCGAGCATCATTGTTTTGGCTTTGAGGGCGAAAAGAGCCTGTTTCTCCCAAACAATTGTACAGGTTTCTGAATAATTTGTGATTGGGTTGTTGTCGGTTGGGATATAATTCAAAATAACTACGTGCAGCAGCACGACTGTTAAAATGCATTTGAGCAAAAACACAAATCATATCGCGCATCTCACTAAAGGAAAAGTCATTATGCCTAGGCATTTTTACTTTTAAATTACTATTTTTTACTTAAAAAGAGCAAATGGCAAGAAAAGAGTCTAATTACTTTGACAAGCTAAAGTGACAATGGCTAAGTAATGCGTTGCTATGCAAATGAATCACACCCACCTCCGTTTTTGAGGATTTGAAATGGCACGACACGAATTAGCTTATTGGTAAAAATCTTGTAAACGAAGAGAGATATCGGGATTGAATAAGAATACCTTTTTTGCGTAAACATAAACGCTCTTTCAATATATTGAATAAAATTTGACCTTAGTTGCACTCATAAAAAAATATGACCAAATATATCGAAGCGGTGGGTTGTAACTAGCGCCCTCTAGACATTTCGTAAAAATTAGATCAAAATTCTTATTTGGCATCTTACAAAACCTAAGTACACCGATTTTGGTGTTGATGCTATGAAAACACAAAAAGTTATTAAGGAATTTTAAAATAAAATTTTAACTTTTAACACCCTGTAACTCTGAAACGCGCAACATTGATATAAGGCATGTTGCGTCCAATCGTCATATTTTGGTGTCCCCTATCTCGGGTTTCGCCATGTCCCATTCCCAATGAATCACCCTGTAGAATATATGTACGTGATTGGCTTGATGCTAATTATCCAGGAACATGGAACAGACAAGGTGGACCTATTGAATGGTCACTATTTTTTCTTCTAAAACAATGCGTGGTACGATAAAACGCCAAGGGAATCGTTTTCCTCAAAATGGAACAAACAATTAAAAGAAATAATTTATTTATAGAAAAATAAGTGGCGTATTTTTTTCTTCAAAAATACTCAGTGGCGGTACCCTACGCGCACCACTGGTAGTATTGAAAATCATTTTGCACTGCAAAACATTCGATTTCCGTTTCTATCGATATCGCCCAAATTTATTACAATATCTAAAACAGTATTGAAGATAATTGAGCGTTTGGGGTTTTTTAATTTTATTTCAACATCTTGTATTTCTGTAACGAAACATCTTTGAACCTATAATATATTAGGTCTATAAAATATATATATATATATATATATATATATATATATATAACAAACTATGGTTATTTTTCGACGTAAATTCATGGTTAACGTATGGCAGTTTGCTCTTGGAACATCCTGTATACTTTTTATAGCTAAAAGAATATTTATCGTGTGAAAAAGACTGTATCACTTTATAGACTTAGCAATTAGATAGTTCTAATGCGCAATAGATCATACAGTTAAATTGGTTCAACTGCAGATATACTTAGAGTACGAAATAATAGTATGATCTTGTAGACCAACTTCTTAGTATGAGCAATACAAATTTCACAGTAGTCTTCTTATCTCATAAATAAAAAGAAAAAAAAAAGTTTTTTTTGTTTTTTTTAGGTTTATTTTTCTGTAATTGAAAGTAAATTTCGAATAATTAAAATTCTAATCAGACGACCTATTTTGACACATTAAATGGTGGGTGCTTTATTGCCATGCTCTCCTCAGTAAATTGAGTTAAGTATTAGAATATATTGAATATTCTTAAAGGTTCATATCTTCTCAAAAGGATATATGTATGTATCTTCTTGAATTGAGAAAGGAAATTACTTCTTTATCATTTCATCTACTTTTCCATGTATTAACTAAATATGAAGCTTCAAAATGCATCAAGTAATCTTTTTATCGACTAGAGAATGTTAAATTCTTATTAAATTAAATAATTACTCGTATAGTACAAAAATTGTTAATTATTACTTTAAAAAATACTTTAATTGATTTTTTATTTCAAATAAATGTTCTGTTACTTTTGATTCGCCTTATGTTCCCACCTTAAATGTATTTCCCTGATGCCTACCTAACCAGGAAATTATTTGCGAATTTATATATTCGAAACAAATATACAGTTTTTTATGCATTAAAAACAAATAAGTTCTGCTATTTTGTCACTTAATTCGCTGCATGTGAAACTAAGTTCAAAGGCGAATAAAAACGTGACAAATCCATTTTCGCTCCCAACAAAAGAACACTGCTACGTTGCTGATTATTTTATTCCGCATAAGAAACTCGATATTTATTGCCCTGCTAATACTCAACTGAATAATATGAGAGTTTTACAGCTTCGAAACATGCAAAAACTTGATTAAAATCGAAATAATAAAAACCACAACCAGGCTTCCCATTTTGACACAATTAATAGTGGACAAACAAAGGAGTACTGCTATATTGTCATTTTAGTCACTTTATGTCAAATTAAACTAAGAAAGAAAAAACATGTTAACAACACCCACCTTCACTCACTCAATGAAAGCTGACAGATGCATTACTGGCTTGTCGTGAATTTTTGAAACCATCCAACACTGCTACGTTGCTGATGATTTATTCTGCATAAGAAGAACATTACTTGTTGTTCTGTTAACACTTTACTGAATAATGTAAGAAATGTTATCGTCTCGAAACATATAAAATCGCAACATTTTGCGAACATCTAACTCACAAGTTTTGATTAAAAATCGATGCAAACCAAATAATAAATTTGAATTTTAATATTTTTACCTATTGGAGATATGGAAATTCAATTCAGTGTGTGAAATTAAAGTCGAAAGCAAACAAAAAAAAATAGAATATCCACGATTTTACTAAAATAATCTCGAGAACCTTCAAAATTAGTAAATTCGCTATTGATGTAGTGAGGAGAAACGGGTAACACATAGATACATAGGAACAATCATTGGCATACCTTCTGGATGAGTTAACATTGGGTTTTATAGCAATTTTAATTATTGTAAGTAATATTTATAATTACAGAACCTAAAAACATGAATTGAATACAATAAAAACGCCTTATTCCTTACGAAAAGAATGACAGACGTATCGATTTTATTTAGTCTTCATCAGCATGAAAACCAAAAGAATATTTATACAAAGTATGATGGCACACATAAATAAAATTCGATTTATACATATAGTGCCATCATTTTAAAACTTTCTTCAATATTTTTTGCAGCAAAGGAAATTAGTGTTAACCCAAAAATACGTCAACTTAGATATCGAGGGAGACGTCTAAAATCAGGGTGCGTTGTATTCTAGGTTTCGCCCCTTTGCCCCCAAGTACCCCCACTTGAAATTTTTAAATGGCACCACAGCTTGTAGCACATCATTTTAAAGGTCTTAAAAACCCCGATTCATTACCTTTTAGAAAACTAAAACCGGTTGATTCGTTCTCCTAAAGAATCAAAAATGGATTTTCAAACATTCTTGTATGTTTACAATGTTTCTTTTCATTTGTTTATATTACAGCTTTTTTCTTTTGTCGATAAGAAAGATAATAAAGTATTGTGTCTTAGTTTTTGTTAGCTTTTGTATTTTAATGCAAAATGTTTTGCTACTTAGACAAAATTTAATTTAATTTGTCAACTACCTACTAACCTGTGAGTTGCAGTGAAAGCAATAGATTCATAATGATTTATATTTTAGAAGAAAGAACCGAAATTATTTTTGTATAAAGTGCTGAAAATAGAAGTGCTCGTAGGACAGCCAGGGTTTTTAGTGAAAGGTATCCTGAGAAAAATATAAGCCACCGATATGTGCTCGACCTTGTCAAAAAATGTCAAGCAACTTGTTCCTTCTGCAACAAAGTAAATAAGCAACCCAGAGTTCTTAATGAAGCAGTACAGGTTGAGATTTTGGGCCATTTCGATATTAATCCTACCACTTCAATTTCAAAAGTGATTCAGTTGACAAATATTTCATATGGTTCCATTCATAAAGTTCTAAAACTAAACAATTTCTTTCCTTACAAAATGAACATTCTTCAAGAACTCCAAGAAGACGGTTATGATCGAAGAATTTAATTTTGCGAAACAATGATTGCGAGAATTAAAACTGAACCGAATTTAATGAAGAATATTTGTTTCAGTGATGAATTAACTTTTTCCCTGAATGGCTTTATAAATAAATGGAACTATAGATATTAGAACAATGAGAATCCTCATGTGTTTCGAAAGGGCCATGTGCAGTTTCCTGAAAAGTTCAACATCTGGGCTAGAATTCGGGGAAATGAAATAATAGGTTCAATTTTTATTGAAGGAAATCTAACTGCTGAACCATATTTCAATTTATTGCAAAATGAAATCGACCCACTAATTATACATTCTTTAGAAAACGAAGTCGATGAAGAGGAAAATCTTTTTTTGAATGAACAACATTCACACTTTCAACATGATGACGCACCACCACACTACGCATTACTTGTTCGATAATGGCTGAATGCAATGTTTCCTGACCAATGGATTGGCAGAAGAGGCGTTGTGGCCGTCGAGATCGCCAGATTTAACGCCTCTAGATTTCTTCCTTTGAGATTATTTAGAGACAATTGTATACAAAACTGTCTCATGAAATATTCAGGATCTACGAAATAGGATTACCGGCGCATGCAGGTTAATTAATAGAGACACGTTTCAAAACGTCTGACAAGAATTCGAGAACAGGTTGTACTTTTGTTTAGTCAACAATGGTGAGCATTTTGAACGCCTAATAAAGTAAAGTTCTGGAAAATAAATTTGCTTCGTTAGTTGGATTTCGTGTTTCAATTAATGTAATTTTGATTCTAGGAGAACGGACTAACCGATTTTAATTTTCTAAACAGTAATGAATCGGGGTTTTTAAGAGCTTTAAAATGATTTGCTACAATCTGGGGGTGCCATTTAAAAATTTCAAGTGGAGATACCCGGGGGCGAAGGGGCGAAACCTAAAATACAACACACCCTGGTTTTAAACGTCTTCCTCGATATCTAAGTTAACGTGTTTTTTTGTTAAAACTAATTTTCTCTGCTGTAAAAACTATTAAGGGTGGGAAGATTTAAAATGGTGGCACTGTATATGTTTACAATAAATGCTGCACTTGAGAGAAAAATTATTTGACACCTTGGGGATATTTTCTGATGATAATAGAAAGACATTTCAAATGGTTTTTATTTTGGCTGACTCCATTAAGTCAACTTTATAAGATGTTGCTTATTGCGCCCGTAAACATACAGCTATTGTAATAACCAGTATTATTTTGACAGCAAACCAAAGGAAAATTAAAATTATGTAAACTCGTCCAGTACGGTGTTCTTGCTTTTCGAAGCTCACCGGATTCGAATTAGATGAATAAGAATAGTAGAAAGAAATAGGGTTCGCTTTATATACTTCAAACCGGCCTTAAACACATTGAAGTATTTCGTATTTCAAATCACAACTGTGCAAGTGTAGCTATCAATATGTAGATAGGACTAGCTTGATTACTAAGACAATAATATCCTAACGTACAACATAGATATATACGTTTTAACAGAGTTATATTTTACATACTATTCTTGTTGATTTCATGTTTTTGATAAAACAATATGTGGTTCGTTATTGATTGGTATTGTTTGTTGTTTATTTGACTAAACGCATACATTTACCTTTAATTATCTCACTCTCACACCTGCTAGTAAATAAAAGGGGAAACAAAAAATGTACTTGAACGAGTATGACATTTTAAGCATGTATGATTATGTCCGCCATGATAACATTTTCATAAGTTACTCTTTTAGCTTTAGTCCCGAAGAAGCAAATATAAGTCGAAACGTCAGCTCTAAACGTAACCCGAATCGGCCTCATTTTCATACAAAATTTCGCCGAAATTTTGACTGATCTGGATTTTTTATCATATTACAGAGACTTGCATTCTGAAATCTGAATTATATAAGGGGTTTCTAAATTATGGTACTAAATTGATATAAGAGGTGGATTACGTCATTTTATGCTGAAAATTCTATATAAATATGTATCCGATCACAATTGGACTTTACTGAACCTCTTTTGCCTAACAAGACAGACGAGACAACACCGATTCCTGTTCCCCTCTAAAACCCTGCTGGACTACTTCATGGAGTGAGTTTTTCATTTTTCCGGCTGTCTAATTGTTTGTTTTCTTCCCTTCTATTAGTTTTAATACCTTTAAGTTGTATTTCACGGGCAGAAAGACCACATTGGTCGATAGCCCATTTCTTAATTGAGAAATAAAGATTATATATATATATATATATATATATATATATATATATATGTATCTGAAAATAAAAAAGATACGAGGTGTTTTATAATAGTTTGAAAAGCATACTTCTATTATTTTCTTCCAAGGATTTTTTGCGATTTTATTGAAAGTTGGGATACGAGATTTGTCTGTCAGGTGCAACAACGATTGATATATTATTTTTTATTGCTATAGTAACCAAAGAACAGGGGTGGCCTAGAGATTTTTTCAGTACGTTTCTTTGTGCATCGACAAAATGCATATTTATTTAGTTTTCCTTCAAGTTTGTTTAAAAATACACAAATATCGATAAGGTGCACTGTTTTTAAGGAAAATGACTAAATATGATATATTGCATATACAGACAATAATAGAAGTATGTTTTTCCAAACTACCATAAAACGCTCTGTATCTTTTTTATTAAATATTTTTGGACACATTTATATAGAATTTTCGGCATAAAACGATGCAATATATCTCCCATATCAATTCGGTACCATAATTTAGAAACACAGATGTGAATTTCATAGTGATTAGAAATAAAAATTATACAAGGGTAACGTATGAAATTTCCGAAACCTACTTGGGATAGAATTGAAGAATGAATATTCTTTATTAGGGAAATTATTAATGTAAGAAATATGATATCCTTTGTAAATTGAGCGACAGCATGAATTTTCATCTTACGAGAAAAATATGTTTTTTATGAAAGTTTTTGCTTATTTCAGAACGGTAGAATCACTTCTCACCGTTTCAATTTTCCCTTCCGTTACAGAGCAATATCAAAAAATAGATCCATTGAGTTGAAAATTTTTCTAAGTCCCTAAAATTAATTCTCGTTTTCATGGCAACTGTAAACAAGATTTAAATTAAATGACAATGTTGCCGCAAGGGCAACGAATTTACCTGATACAGTGCTATGGGAAAGGTGATAAAGCAATTCGTCGAGTTATCGAGGAATTTAATCAAAAGTTTTCATCTATTTACATCTTAAAACGTGGTGCACAAAAATTGATCAAGCAATTTGCTACTACTGGCTCTGTATTAGATGTGAAGAAAATTGAGAGAGTTCGAGATGAAAATGACGCTGCGACTCTCATTGTAATGGATTCAGATCAAAATAATCCTAAACTTTCTTTACGGCGAAGATCGCTTAAATTAGGAATTAGTAAAATGCATACTCGAAAAACAATGAAGCAATTAAAAAATCACCCTTTCAAACAAATTTTTAGTTATGCTTTAGAGCTAGGAGATCAAGTAAAATGTTTGGATTTTTGCTTGTGGATGGCTCAAATCATGGACAACCAATACTTTTACCGAGTCATTATATTCTCTAATAAAGCCACGTTTTCCACCAATGGTACCATTTTATCTCAGCATATAAGGTACTGGAGCTACCATAATCCTTATTTCCGAATCACTCATGGTCAATAATATTTGGTTAAAGTGAACGTATGGTGTGCAATGTCTCACCATGGTATAATTGAACCATTTTTTTTTCGTGTAAAGTTTTCATTTGTAATTTCTTCTTTTTTGTTGAATTCTTGTAATGGAAACTTAATAAAAGCCTTTATTACGACTACCATGAAAACGATATTTAATTTTTGGGGCTTAAAAAAAATTTCCAATAAATGAATCTATTTTTTAATATTTCTTTACAACGAAGAGGAAAATTGAAATGGTGAAAATTCATTCAACCGTTTTGGAACAAGCAAAAACTTTCATGAAGAATACATTTTCCCGGTAAAATGAAGAATAAGAAACTTTCCCTTCTTGGCAACCCCATCCGGGGACATATTGTATACGACTTCCATTAGGTGTTATTACAGTACTCGTTAACACTTCCCAACTCGGCTTTTAACGTCGCCTTGTTCGTGATAATATATCACACATGAGGTAAACGTTTGTAGACCAAGCCGAAGACAAGGTCTACATATTCCCGATTACGGAATATACTTACTCCTCCTTACGAACTTTAGATTACACTTACTTTATGTAACACCCTCATTTTACTGCAGTACAATACAACTATCATTGACGTTCCATAGTCCTTCCTATGTATTTGAAATGGTAGAATTAAACACAAAATAGCTGCGATCTGCCGATGTAAAAAGCGATGGAATGAATTCATTCGCAGTCAATTTCACGCTTGAAATGACTAATTTCTGAAGTAGTGGAGCAACAGAAACTTGTGCTGTAACAAGTCAACTATTGGACTTGTGAGATAAGCAAACTCTCTGCAAGACTGCTTTTTCACTCAGACTCTCACTAATTGACGCTATTGATCATTTTTACCAGTCGTTATCAACAACAAGATTATTGAGCGTTCAAAAACACTCAACATATAATGTCACAACTAACAGAACAAATAGAGCAATGCTTGACATTTTGCCAATGGAACAACCATTATTGCTAACATAAAACCATAATTGATGTGTTTCATCCAGTCCATTATAATAGAGTAATAAATTATTATAAGCGAAACATAGTGCTTGAAGGCACATTTAAATAAATACAAAATTAATTAGCAGGTGCACGTTTTACCGTATTAAAACAACTCGGTTTTAAAATAATTGATTAATTTCATGCAATAATGTTGCGCGCGGATTTGCAGAATTTCATTATTGTGCACACATTTTTGGATTGAAATCTTCACTGAAAGTGAGTTAAAATATTTATCTATATCCAAACAGATTTACTTGTAAAAGACGAGCCACCTCCTGACATATGTTACAAGTGTAGTAGTTATGCCTGGGCTAGATTGTGCTCTACGTGCCGGAAAATCTAATTTCTCGTCAAAGTAGGAGCTCGATTGAACTGTCAAAATTGAATTAACATATCGATTTTGGAGGATTTAGATCGGCCGCCTAAAATTATATTTTCGGGAACGAGCCTAACAATATTCCATCCGTGACAGACGCCAGAGATAAAACTGCACATATGTGTAACGCATCCGTTATAAAGGGCGCTATGTGGATTTAATTAAAATAGTTTTTTCTAAATTAGGGCTTTCGTCGAAAAATAAACAAAAATTAAAAGCCACCACTCTCTAATATCGTCTAACGAGGGATGATAAATGAGGCACGAGACGATTCAATTAGTCAAACCGCTGCTGCTTTCAGGCAGATTTCTGACCGGAATATCTTAAATTATACTTCAGCTGGTATTGAATTAATAGCTGAAAATGGGAGAATTTGGGCGGTATTGATTTTTTTAATGTTTGTATTTATTTGCTCATTCAAAGGAATTTGCGGGAACCAAAGAATTTTAAATTGAACTGACGTAAACAGAAGCTGAGCAAATCGAAGAAACTATTAAAAAGAGTAAAGATCTTCTGTATTAAGTCTTTATGACTACTTTTCTCTGGATTAATCCTGTTTCCTTGGAACGACACTCTTGAGAAATACCATTAGAGATATTCTTAGTTGCAAATCCACATTTTTTTATACCGACTTAATCATGATATAAATAAGCTATACACCACAAGTCAAAATGAGTAGTTTATTAACCATTTTATATACCCTTAAAGGCTTCAAAAGAATTTTTGAGGTGCCAAAGAATCTCACCATAACATGGCATTTTTTACCAGTTATGATGTCTAGTTACGACTATACCGTGTGTTTAAAAAAAAATCCGGTTAAATAGGCTTGTGGAATTATTTGACATCAAGCCCGTGTGTCGTTGATATGTTCAACGTAATCTCAAACATAAACAAATAAACCTAACCTCACTTAAATACAACTCCGTTCACCTTGATGATTTGTTGAATTTTATTAAAACTAGTCTTTTTCAAGGCTTCACGGACTTGAGTGTTCGTTAAAGTTTTCTGAATGCTAAAAATGGTGTTTACATTCAGACAAAAAGCTTTTACGGTTGAGTCTTATTTTCGGAATGGACGGTTTATAAACGGAGAACGGGCCTTTGAAATTCAACTCTGTCTTTAAGAGTTTCATAAAAAAATTCCCTACATTGCAGTGCTGAAATCGCAGTTTCGAAACACTTTGAATTATGTTTTGAAATTGTTTCGTTAAACTGGCAATGTCAAAGGAAATCGGGAAGTGGTAGACCAACGAAACGAACCCCAGGAGTTGTTGAAAATGTGAGGCGAATGGTGGATGACAATCCCAGCACATCTTTAAGAATACTTTCTCAACAAGTGGGTGTATCGCTAACACTTGCCGTTCAATTCTTAAAAAAATCTAGGATTATATTCATACAAAGTGCAAATGTTTCAGGAATTACAGCCCCTGGGTTATGAAAAAAAACTGAGATATTACAATTGGTTTAATCAAACAATGCACGATGACTTTCTAGATTTGACGTTTTTTACTGACGAAGCGTTGTTTCATTTGCCGGGTTAACGAAATTTACAAAATATAAGAATATGGAGTGAAGAGAATCCCCATATGTTTACGGAAACTTCTTTAAACCCTCGAAAAACTGGAATGTGAATTGCTATCTTATGAAGACACTTAAGAGGACTTATTTTTTTATGACACCATCACACCTGACCGATATTAGAATACGTTGAATTCATTCATTCAGCAACTTCACTTTCATGAACTGCGGCACAGATACTTTCAACAGGATGAGGCGCCGGCCTCATACAGTTAGAACAACTCTTAATTATCTTAGGGAATACTGCGTCGATAGAGTAATAAGTTCTGCTGCATCTATCCACCACAATCTCCAGATTTAACCCCACTCGACTTTTTTGTTCCCGACGCTAAAAATACAACTTTTAAAACTCCGATACACACAATTAAAAACCGTAACGACAAAATTCGACAAGAATGTGAAAGTGTTTCTCCACAGACTCTCATTAAAGTATTTGATAATATAAAACGTAGAGTTAATTTGTGTTTGGAAAATAATTAACAACATTTTCAGCATTTGTTATAAATGGAGTATGTAAATAAATATTAATTAGATTTATTTATATTTTGTTTTTTTGACCGTCAGTAAAGATTAAAATTAATTACATTCTATTAAATTAACAAAAATTAATTAAGATAATTAACATTTATTAAATTCCGAATGATTTCATAACCATAAAGATTTTTTGTCCGAATGTAAGCACCATTTTTAGCACTCAAAAAACTTTAACTAACCAACGTACAAATCTGTGGAGTCTTAAAAAAGACCATTTTTAATAAAATCCAAGTAATAAGAAGAGTAAACGGAATCATATTTAAGTGAGGTTAGGTTTATTTGTTTATGTTCGAGATTACGTAGAACATATCAACGACGTACGGGCTTAATTAATCCATAATGTATCAAATAATTCCAAAGCTTTTTTTTTAACGCACGGTATATAACATAGCCTAATTCATTAAGGAGTTCCAGAAATATTGCAATGAGACGAACATTGGTGGGATAAAAAAGCAATGAATTGGTGATAAATAAATTTCATTATATTTGAAATTTTAACTTTGAACTTTTCAGCATATCTTCTCAACATTCACTAAAGTCTAATGAAGAAGTAGAAAAGAAAACTGAATTAATCACAATTTCAATATTAATGAGACACATTTAATTCGTAGCAGCAATACTGGTTTAGAATTTGTGTTTTGCTAGTAAATAATTAGCTTATAAATTCTTCATGAAACATAATAGGTGTTTATATCCAACTTTAAATGAAATATTCAACCGTTGAGGCAATTATCTTTATTTCACATATATTTCAAATATTTTATAGCAACAGGTGGACATTTTTTAATTGTGCTTTCTTTTTTTTTGCTGTTTTTCATTTTTAAGTCAATATTACTCACCCTACAAATTCTCTATCTGAGGATATGAAGCTTTTTATTGAGAGCAAACATCGCAATATAGGTATAACATATAGAAAGGGGCTTTTGGTAAATTAGTCAACATTATTATTATTGTGCCTTATGTGCAAAAAATCATTCGCCTTTTTAACAATTTAAATTTTATATTATTTCCCGAGTTAACCGAAAAATATAACACATATTTAAATTTGTCTTAGGACCAATAGATCAAAGTTGTAACAACTTTACCAATATCCTTAGAAACGTTGACATGAAAACAAAACATTAGTCCAATTTTCAATATACTGGCAACAACCAAGTAGAATTGCCAGTATATTAACCTAGTGACCCTTAAAGAGCCAAGAATAGAATATAATAGTTATTTATCAAACCAGTTCGGAAAGTGATGCTTTATCGCACGCTGACTACAGGTTACCGGACGACCCAAAACGGAATTTGGCAAGCATTCGAGTATGGTAATAATCTATTAAGACACAAGTTTAACAGCAGTTCATTGTCGCACCAGTATATTTTATACTGTTTTTCCATTGAACAGCATCTTCATATTTATAATAGAAATACAACAAAGGTTTACTGAATGAAGCCTTAAATCGATTTTTTCTGACTGTTGCTTGGTGGAGGTTAGTGCATCTAACAAATTCTGGCAAGTCCCGTTTGATGTAGACAAATAATATAATAACTTAAAGTATTTTTATTATAAAGCTCACCATATTCAATATTGCCCGTTAGAAACGTGAAGTTTGGAATGTGGAAGTAAACAAAGATGGAATATTGACATAAGTGTTAAAGACACATTTGCTGACGACTTTGTTCTGCTTCAACTGAAACGAGTTGGATTTGCAATTTTTGGACATCTGATGAAAATAGGCCCCAGGAATCTTTGCCCATAATTCTTCCATAATTTGAACATAAATCAGGAACAATTTTTACGTAGAAAAATGAACGCAACATAATACTTTGCTGAAAAGTAAAAACTCTCTACCTTTCTAGACAGTATGTTACTGAACTAGAGCACTCAAGCTTTCCCTACACACACATTTATTTCCTAGCTTCAAGATATGCAGAAAGTTTTACGTGCTGAATATTACCTGACTAATACAGCCTAAACCCCTCAAACTCCAGAAAAGCTACAATAAATCCATGATAAATATCTTAAAAGCACGTAAAACGTAAAGTGGCTATCATTATCCTAAGCGGTTTTAGTAGCGTCTTAATTATTTCGGAAAGTTGCCCGATTAATAACCAGTTTAGAAACACACTGACACTCAAATCGCTAAGAGCCCATTTTTCAATTTCATCGATTTCTATGATTTATTTCCCCCATTTAATTAAATTTGATGTATGGCTGAACGAAGTTTTAATTGAAAACTCGGACTGTCTTCACTTAGATCATAAAGGTCTTTCGAGTCTATATTTCCTCATTTTTTCCAGAATTATCGAGAGTTGTCCTTTTCTTGAAGTAGGAAAAAAGTCCATTTTCTATACCAGAAAAATGCAAATTATCTCACCTTGCCTCCGCCTGAAGATCATCATTTTAACATAATATAAGAAAGCTGCGGCTAATTTAATGTATTACCTTCCCAGACCTGGTACATAAAACTTTGAGGGTAAATTCCCTTATACAAGCGGATCCGCGGCCTATTTAGGGGAGAACGGGAATATTTCAAATTACCTCCATACCCTTCCTGTTACAAATTCTTGAAAGCGAGTCTCGTATATCCATTGATGGAAATTGTTATAGGCAAACAAATGCCATGAATGATGGATCAACCCGAAAAAATAGCCCATATTTACCTGCACTTTCAAAACTTATTGAGCGATAAACTTGAGTTTAATTCGTGTGGATTATTTAATCCTGAGCATGATTATTCCTGTGGGAATAAATTATTTCATTATATGCATTAAAAAGTTAAGTTTGAAAGGGTCTATTTAAAGAATAATTTATTAAATTTGGATTTTACGCGCTTCAATTTTAATGTATATGTCCAAGATGGTTTTGGACATTTTATTATTATTTTTATTTATCACAATATTTTTTTAAATTAATTACTGACACCATACCACTACTCTAAAGAAATAATATTATGAATAAATACAAATGGTGGTTTTCTCCACTAAGGTGATAACACCCTGGGTTACATTATACATAGAAACAAACCATCCGTCGACAATAAAACATAAAGACAAGTAACTTGTACTGAAATACAACCTAATGAGTACAACATCTGGTCTATACTAAATGCACCACATAAACTATACACGATTAAATGCAAATTTCAAGACTGATAACTTAAACAATTAAGAAATTTTTGCTTAGCAACATAAATATGAGAAAAATGGAAGTCTGGAAACCTGAAATTCAAATCTAATGCAGTTTTTTTCAGAATTTATTAAATCCTGGAGCATAAAATAGATTAAAAGTTCAAAGAAAATTTAGTCATTAATTGAATATTTATAACTTTGGAAAGAAAGCTCAAACCTATTTTACTGCAGGATTGAGATCCTGAAATTTCTTGATTTTTTATGTTATCTGGTTTCAATTTTTAAAATTTTTTTATTTTATACTTTTGAAAACTTCGTCACTGGATTCCTACTAATTTAAATGGATATTTGTGGGTTTTTAGAAAAAAAATTTTTGTGTTTTCTAACTGACCTTGAGATCTTAAAACTTTTTAACTTTTTTCATTATGTATATCTAAATATTAATATTTCTGCAACTTTATATTCTGGGAAGATATTAGGTGTACAACTTTGCTTCCGCCGTTTTTTTTCCGAATTTCGCGATTTTATTGTAAAAAACTAATTATACCTTTAGGATCCAAAGTATTGTCCATCGCTGGCCACTACTTTCTCCCATCTTTCGGGCAGCATACGAATCCCGTGTTGAAAAAATTGGACATCTTTTGAAGCGATCCACGATTCTATCCAATTTCTTACTTCTTCATAAGACCGGAAGTGTTGGTCAGCTAGCCCATGTGCCATGGATCGAAACAAGTGATAATCAGAAGGAGCTAGGTCAGGAGAATATGGCGGGTGGGGTAGGACTTCCCATTTCAATGTTTCCAAGTATTTCTTGACCACTTGCGCAACATGGGGTCGAGCATTATCGTGCTGCAAAATCACTTTATCATGTCTCTCGTTGTATTGCAGCCGTTTCTTTTTCAATGCTCGGCTCAAACGCATTAATTGGGTTCGATAAAGAGCACCTGTGATTGTTTCAGTTGGTTGTAACAGCTCATAATATATTACGCCGAGTTGATCCCACCAAATACAGAGCATGATTTTGGAACCATGAATAGACGGTTTGGCCGTCGACGTGGAAGCATGGCCGGGATATCCCCAAGTCTTTTTGCGTTTGGGATTATCGTAATGAACCCATTTCTCGTCCCCAGTCACAATACGATGCAGAAATCCCTTCCGTCTTTGCCTTGCAAGCAACTGTTCACAAGCGAACAGACGCCTGTCAATATCTCTTGGTTTCAACTCGTACGGCACCCAATATCCTTGCTTCTGAATCATTCCCATGTCTTTGAGGCGTTTTGAGATTGTTTGTTGAGTCACTCCCAATGATTGTGCCAATTCTTGTTGACTTTGACACGAGTCTTCGTCAAGTAATGCTTCCAAGTTCGCATCTTGGAAAACCTTCTTTCTTCCACCGCTATGTTGGTCTTCGACGTGAAAATCACCGTTCTTGAAGCGCTGAAACCACTCACGACATGTCCTTTCACTAATAGTGGCTTCCCCATAAGTATCTGAGAGCATTCGATGAGCCTCAGCAGCAGATTTCTTCATATTGAAGCAGAAAAGTAAAACCTCCCGCAAATGACGAGAATTTGGCTCGTACACTGACATTTTCAATTGCGAATAACTTTATGATGAAGACACAAATAGACTAATATTTTTATGAGGTTATGTTAACAGGTGCCCAAGGCTCCTGCATGCCCACATGGGGTTATTTATTTCGATCATTACTTACCGCTACATACATCTATTCAAAAACGGCGGAAGCAAAGTTGTACACCTAATACAATCCTGATTTCCTGGAAATTTAAGTGAGGATACGTTTGCGGGTTTGTATTTTCATCCTGTCTTCAGGTTCTGAAGTTTCTTGACTTTTTTTTTTGAATAGTTCCAAATTTTGAGAGTTTCTGGTACCTTCTTGATTTTCTACTAATTTGAATGAAAATTTATAAGTTTATAAAGCAGGCTTAGACTTCCTTCGTTGTTTGAACTATTTTCCTGAGGTTCTGAACTGTCTGACAATTCCTATAATGTCGTTCCACATTTTTTAATTTTTCAGCTTTATATTCAGTTCAGATGCTTCCAAGTTTCCGACTGCTAATTTAGGTGAATATTTGTAAGTTTTTATTTACAACTTTGTTAAGGACTCTCTTATAAATCTCCCATAGTCGATCATACAGTAGTGAAATCTAGGTAAACCTCAATGTTTAAACCATAAGGTGTCAATGAATTATTTCTTTTTGAAAATAACACAATCAAAATATTATGAACTGTATTTCGTTTTTTTTTCAGCGAATTTAATTCACTATAGGATTTTTTAGTAAGCAGCACTGGATATTATCTCCTAATGGAACCACCAGACTTAGAAATGGCAGAGGAGATGGAGACTCAAATCCAAACAGCTATGTGTGTATCATTTAATTATTATGGACAAAAGGTTGTAATCCTTGCCATTATTAATCCATGAATAATTCTCTCTGTGATTGAATGTTGCCTTATCGAGAGTTGAATTCAATTGGTGTGCTTTAAGGTGCAGCCCTATACTCATTTAATCAACCGGATGATTATCTGGAACAATGCATTGATCCGATGGATATTAATAGCACAAAGGGTTAACGTTATTTAACCGAGGCTTTTAATTAGAGCACACACCTAGATGTTGGCAAGTCTGGGTTTTAGTAATAACACAGTAAAACTTTCGATTGTAAACAATCCCAAACAAAACCCATTTTCATTCGTAGCTAAGTTTTTAGGGCTAAAACTTGCCCTCCAAGTTAAATCGTTTCCTTGGATTTGAAATATTTTGTTTCAAGAACAAAAAAAGGCAGACGCTCGAGTGAACCAAACCTAAATTGCCATGCGAACTTCAGAATAGCAAACTTTAGGTTGGAATTATACAAATGCGAGGCCATGAAAATCTAATATTAAATTATACGCGGGTTCGAAAGCTTTTTAATAAATTTCTGGGTTGGTAATAAAAATTCAAAAAAGAAGGTGCCTGTCTGAAATTCATGGAGATTGGAAGGGCCCCGCTTCGCCAATACGTGGCACTAAATTGAAATTTAAGTAGGGGCCTTATTTATAGGAAGAACCTTTAAAATTACCAAGTAATTTATGCCACGTATTCCATCTAAGCATGAGCAAAAGAACATTGGGAAATCAGTATTATTTAATCGACTTCAAAGCAGTTTTCGTCAGATGTAGCACAAGCGAGGAATATTAAATTACAGTTTAAAAACAACAATTATTTACCTAAATCAATTACAAGCTTTCTTATTACTTATTAATATTAAACAGAATATCTCGCAACTGATTAAATGCAAATGCTAAAAGACTCACTTTAGAAGAGCACTAAAAGATCCGCCATTTGAGGTAATACTAGCAGTATAGCCCTATTTGCCTCTTTTCTCTTGTAAGCAAGATAATTTTTTGGTTCGGTTATAAAATTATAGGAGCAGTAAAACAGTACCCATAATTTTACGTCTGCTAATCACGGCTCTTTTTTGTGCGTACTTTAAAGTCTAAGATAACTCAGAAATCAACATTTATTCAAATATTGTTCAAAGAAACCATTACTGTTTAACATGATCATTTAAATATTTAAAATTAATTTAATCTCAAGGCAGGATAGGCCTTATCCACTTTTGAAAAAAAGAAAATTGTTTCATCGCAATTTATTGAGTCACACAGGTGGCCACTTTGTAAAAATAATGAAAAATCTCGAAAAAAAGTGTTACCATGTTGATATAAGGGACCTTTGTGTCGAAATGAGAAAATATTTTAGAATAAAACGCTACTGAGTTACAAAATCTATGAAATCATATCAAGACATTCAGATAAAGAGTACCTCCCATTAAGATAGTGAAAATGCCCCTTTATCTAAACTGAAAAGCTAATTGAATGAGCCTATAAGTACGTAAGTTATAACCCTCTAATGTCCACTAGTTGTGCAAAATACACCCCCCCCCCCTTCCCAACACCAGAAAAAACCCTTAAACCGCCATCTTCTCAATTTTAATGTTTTACTTGAAAACTCGTTTTTCAAAAAATTTGAGAAAAATCACGCATACGTATAAAACTCTCGTGCATTCGCTACATTTTTTTGTTTTTTTTTTTCTTGCTAATTCTAACCTAAAAACAATTATTAAAATTTCAAAATAAAATAACTTTTTTTCAGAATGGGCTGTAGGTCCAGTTTTTTCTTCTAATAATTGGTATTTTTACGGAAAATCTAAATGTATATAAAATGTATTACTTTTTAGGCTACACCACAGGCACCTATTGAAAAATACAAAAAACTCAATTTTTTAACATTTTTTTCAATACCGTATTAAGTATTTCGGCATAAAATACGATTAATAGATATTATTAGATTATAAAAAATGCATCAAATGCTCAAAAAGCCGAAATGATTAATTCGGTATTGAAAAAAATGCCAAAAAAATTAGTTTTTGCATTTTTCAATATGACACGTCCTAAAAAATGACACATTTTATATACACTTAGATATACCATAAAAATACCAATGATGAGAAAAAAAACCGGACCTGCAGCCCATTCTGAAAAAAAGTGATTCCATTTTCAAATTTTAAAAATCGTTTTTAGATTAGAATTAGCAAGAAAAAAAAACAAAAAAATGTAGCGAATGCGCGAGGGTTTTATATATATGTGTGTTTTTTTTTCAAATTTTTTGGAAAACGAGTTTTGAAGTAAAAAATTAAAATTAAGAATATGGCAATTTAAGGGTATTTTCGGAGGGGGGGGGGGGGTATTTTATGCAACTGATTATCATTAGAGGGTTATAATTTATGTACTTATAGGTCCATTCATTTAGCTTTTCAATTTATATCAAAAGATATTTTCACTATTTTAATGGGGGGTACTCTTTAAAAATTAATTTAAGAAAATTGCGAACATGAATTGGAAGTCATATTCTTTTACGCTACTTCAGCTACTATGATATAATTACGTTGTTCTTCAGACACATTTCGAGTTCGAGTCACATTCTACAACTTCAGTATTTTCTCCATGAACACGTACAGAACTTGCACTTCCAACCATTTGATTCATTGGCCTATAAATACGGGGTCCGTTCCTTATCTAAACGACCATCTACGCAAGCAAATACGTCACGCGTCTTAGTTCAAGTCCCAATGGGGCCAATGAATAATTAAGGGACGGTATCACCTTATTACCTGGCCAAAATTAGAATCCCTTAAAGGTGTTGCGGAGAATTTGCTTTTAGCATCTTCCTAGTGGAAACCGAAGCTGGAACGCTGCTTTAAATCCAATCAAGGAGTGTTTTATATGTGTAATAAAGAAGGAGTGATATTTTACTTTGAAGTTAAAGGAAAGACAATAATGTGAGCTGCATTAGCTTAGTGCTTATCAGTACCATCTGATTTACCTTAGAAAGTAATTTTGCCAATGTCAACAATGATAATGGCATGTCGATGACGCTAACGATACCCTTTCGTGCTGTGCACACACGGAAGCTTCAATAGATGAATTATTAAGTATAGTCATGGAAATTTTCAATCTACACACTTTTCCTATCATTTGGCTTCGTTGGCAGCAGTTTCAATATTAATTTAGCAAACTCGAGCAGGAAAATTTATTGTTAAAGTGACTACCTAGTTTAATTTATCGATAAAGTTCCATTGTTTTATAACATTAAGTTCTAAAAGTTCTAATGCAAAAATCCACCTAATTCGCCCTATTCACAACGACATGTAAATGATGCTCCACAAACGTCCCTCATAATGGCGGCTTTCGCCTTAAAAATGACCCTCCATTATTCAAAGATGTGCGTTATATAGGACCCAGTGAGGCAAATTTCGGATCCTTTTTATTTTTTCCCATCCACTTGAATTGAACATTATTGGGTCGTTAAAACTTACTTGTCCCGGTCGTGTTAAATGAATTTTAGCTACCGGCGGCTCTAATCGATGACTATCTGTGGAATTCTCCAGCATTTGTTGATCGCTCTATAATACTGGGTCAAAACAAGTTTAAATGGAAATTTTACTGCTCAGCTTATAGTGGAGAATATGAATGTGAGTCAGGTTTACAATCGCTGATCTATTAATGCCGAGATTAATTATACAATTTTTAAATAACGTGCATGGGCTTTTGTGGACTCCTCTTTTGTGAGTGCTAATTTATTTATACAGAGGGAGATCAGTGAACGTTCTTCGAACTTTTTAAGCACCATCGCTTTAGTATCGCAAAAATTAGATATAAACTAGAGAAGGTGCATGATCGATTTAAATCTCTGCCAGCATTTGGAGTTGATCTACAGGATAGTTTAGAAGCGAAAAAAGTCTTTTAGAGGAAGCTTTTTATGTGAGCAGATTTGCAGCCTCCGTAACTACATAGTGCATCTCCACGCTTCTTGGTTTAAATCGAAAAGTAATCCTCAAGAAGTCAACCGCCGTTTCAAACACACTTTACAAAAGTATTTATGAAAAGAGTTAGTTCAAAAAAATTCTGAGACATTTTATTTAGTACAAGGCTTCATCTTTATATCTCCAACGAAATTGTACAATATTGCTACATTACTCTAACAGCGCCAGAGTTTCCCGGCTTCCAGTTCTAGAAGTAACCATTACCGACTTGGGCGTCTAACTAATCGCGAAAGAGAAGGAAAAGGCTCCTCGCTTATCCTTATATTTTACGTGCATATGAAATATGCATCGTTTAGATGTGAATGGTTACGAGTTTCCCTTTTTTAAGGCAAGCAGTACTAAAAGGAATGTAGTCCCCCAAATGCCTCAATGTCGTCAAAAATAGCTCAAATGCTTTTCATATGACGCCGTATAACCATTTTTCACACAAAAACCGCACTGATAATTTTCTATCAGGATACTGCCCAATTTTTGGTTCAAGAAAGTGCATATTCAGATTTCAACGCATATAACCTACTTCGATGAAGCATTGCAAATCTCATGTGCAATACGGATCAGATAATACCATAATGAATAGGGGTTCATTACGGAATGCAGCCAAAATTACTATCTCTAATAATTATGTAGTTGCAGGTGCTCACTTTTTCCTCCATTTTCACAATTTTTTGTGGAAACCTAAAAAATCCCAATTTTTTGCCAGATGGTAGATCTCAAGTCAAACGGTTTTTTCAGAAAGTTTTCTAGGACATTACGTTTTAGAATAAAGGATTCAACAATAATAAATCCAGTTTTAGAATATTGCCATAGTAATTTAATCGAACCTCCCTATAGCAGCGCCAGAGTTCCTCTTCTTGCATTTTGGGTGAAAATTACATTGTGCAGCCATTCTCAATGATCCACTAATACGCTGAATTCGGAACCTTACGAGGGGATTTGCGAAAATGATTGTAATAAATTTGGTCCTAACTTGAAAGGGCTATTAACTCCCATAAAATAGGACTCACAGTATAAGGGGAAATCCTAACCGGTCGGTACTTAACAGCCCTATCTAGGTGATATTTGCTCCACTGCAGCGCTGAGCCCTTACCATATAATATTACTTTAATATGCAACAATGTTAAATGTAATCTGAACCGCACTGTACATGGAAATTTGAATTATCTGGATAAGCCGATAGCCAAAGGTATATATTACAGTTAATCTTGTTTGTCGGTAACAAGCCGACATTGGTTTGCGATGTATAATATTTTATATGCATTGTCTGGCGATATGTCCCAAATATAGGTCTATATAACGAGATTATGTTGCTATTTAGGCAAAATACAATGATGAGGATATCAATTTGGTTTATGGTGTTAACCCCTTATTTTAGGTCATACAAGGTTTTGCAGATTATGCAAATGATGTGGGAAAACGCTTGTGTAACGCAGATGGCAGAGGAAATCTTGTTTTTGATGCATTTCGCCCACTTAATTAGACTTTAAGGGCTTGTAATTAGTCTGAATCTCTTTAAACCCTTTGAAGGTCTTCTTATAAATTTCTTTATTTCTACGGAAAGCCGCAAAACGGTTCCGTTTTATATGTGTTGGAATTATTCAGTATATCCTGCGTAAGATATAAAAATTCTATAACCATAACTCTAAGTTTTACGATATACATAAGAAAAAGGTAAGCATAATTCAAATATGTCGACTTTTATATGAAATTTTAAAAGGACCTCGGACCAATCTGTTCAACTTCAAAAACCGTATAAGCCATAAGCGTAGGTGAACTTTTTAGACGCCAAGGGAATAAGTATTTCACATTTACATCCGACATAATGATAAAGTTTGAAAGGTTTGACCCAGTTGCAGATGGAGGAAAACAAAACCTGTTTACTGATGTTGGGAATAATTTGTCATGGGTCTTGTTGATCGCCGATGACAATCAAAATAAACGACATTAATAGAACTTATAATATACTTTTCAAACTAAAGATCCATGCATATTGAAAGTACTAGTAAAATATTCTTCCATACATCTAAGGGTGTATTTTATTTAAGTCTTTTGAAGATGCCATATTGTTAATAAATTTTAACAATCTCACTAAAACCCAGCCGGCTTTACTGCTCCTTATGGTTTCCCCAATTTATTAAATTTGGAATATAAATTTATGGATTTTATTGCCAATTCAACTTAACCCCTTATGGAATAGGGTCACCACACGTCTGAGCCTTATCCATTACAGTAATTATCTAATGATTAGGAATACTCAGGACTATTAATTTGTCCAAAGAGACTTGTCGGTGACGATCCCTTTAGTTCACATAATTTTTTATTTGTGATGGAAATCTGAGGGTTTTCAAGCAACCCCTATTAAGCACTAGTACACCTTTAATTAAAACACTTGAGGCCACTAATCTACAAAAAATGTCTTGATTTCGGCGGTTGCTTTGTTTGGTAATTTTTCATATATCAAACATAAATTGATGGAATTTATATCTGGATCCATCCAATCCACCTTTAACCACTTGCAGTGATTAATTTTCCGGTTATCATAGATACTCCAGGCTATTAATCTGCCAAAAACGTCAAAAATTTCTTATCCTATTGGCCCATGTAATTTTTTAGTACAGAAACTTATGGCTGTTGGTTATGACTGTAGTTCGGCCATTTATACCACAGATCTTCCTCAATATGAGAAATTATTAATTTCCGAATTAACGAGTTCACTTGGATTTGCTCATCTGCTAAAAATGACTTGTCTTTACTAGTTTTTTGGTTAAAGCAAATTTTTCAAAATTGTACAATGCATCCAATTACAGCCCTAGCACATGCCTGATCTTTAACGAATTACAACGATTAATTCCCCAATTATAGGGGATACTTGGGACTATTAATATGCCAAAATTGTTTAATTTGCAATAGAAGCTTGTGGGTTTTCATAGCAATCCAAGTTCATTACACCACTGATCTATCCTCAATTACAAGGTTTGATTCTCCAATTTTCAGAGAGACTTGGGACTATCCTCGTGCCAAAAATAACTTATCTTTGCTGATTACTTTGGTCCACGCAGTTTTTTGGAATTTGGGTTAGACAATGATGGGTTTTCGTTGTAACCTAAGCTCAGCCTTAATACACGTCTAATCTTAAATTAGTGGCAATTATGATTTTCCCAGTCACTGGGTATACTTGAGCCTATGAATCTACCGCAAATGACATCTTTTTATAGATCCTTTTTGATGAATGTAAAAAAAGCTCACTGCAGAAAGCGTTGATTAAGCCATTTGTTATTTACTATCAAATATCTTTAAACAAATTTTTTATCGTCAGTGGTGGATGAGGACATACATTTTAAAATCGTCTTCTCAAAATTAAATTTGTGGCAATATTCTTGAGAATTTGACAGTAATAAATAGGCATCCGCGAGGTCAATAAAGATAAAAAATCGTTTTTTTTTTTTAAATAGGTTTCACGACCAAGCGAATATCATCCAATTTGAAGTTTAACAATCCAAATAATCTTTTCAAGCAGCTATCCGGTAGTAACGAAAAAAACTAAAATGGGTATAACAATAAAATATCTTGATAATTTGAATTACCTTGTTAATCTCACATGCCATAGTATTGAATGAAATGCCTTCTTTCAGTTTCTTCCTGTACAAACATTTTTCATTCATCTCACACAACTCAATTATGCTTTGCAGCATGTGAAAGCTGAATAAGTCATAAGGCGTGGTGGCACAGCAGGGAACAAATACTGTTCGCTTCTGGTTTACCAATAGAAAAGGAACTGTATCTTAATTATATCCACATTTGGAGCCCGAACTTCAAATTTTGGTATCAGTAATCAAATTGTAATTACACGCCTGGCTCATAGAAAACGGTTAACAACGGATAGCCGCGATAACCGCAGAGTTTGCCTATATGCATGTAATTTTAATGGAGCAACGTAGAAAGTATTGAATAGAAAATAAAAGAATTTTTACACATTTTTCTCCCGTATTCAACTAGCAGAAAAAATTCTTATGGCATTGTAGAGCTGGATAAGAATGTTTTTTCCAACAAAGGATATATATTAAATTAGAGTCACTCTTTTTTGATCGTAATTTATATTAAATTATATTGAGTTTTCATTTACTAAAATTGTCCGCTAAAAATTAATTTAATGGTTTTCCCTCTTCGCATCAATTGATGCCAGTGGAAGAATCAAATAAGCTCGATAATAAAATCGTAAAGCAAAATTGCCCGTATTTTTGTCTTTTAAAAGATGATTAAATTTAGTAACTCAAAACAAATGCGAAAATCTATTTTTGGCGCCAAAGTGCCATCCAGAATAATTGGAAAACGGAGAGAAACAATGCCTCTTAATCAATGAGTCTCAATTATTTCTATTTTTTTATTATTCAACAATTGGTATGTAATTGACTTTCTTTCTGGATTGAATGTTCAAAAAAATTACGATTTTACAAACCGAAATTAAAAACGGCACCCACACACGTGGCAAAAACACGGAATGTGGAGAATTAACTGCTGAATTTGACACCCATCTTTGAGCAATTTCAAAGTTTAAAGTGCATCTTCGAGATGAGTTGATAATTAGTGAAAGTTAAGGTAGGTATTGAAATGTAACCTGCGATAAATAATACTCGAGGTAAAGTTTCCACACTTCGATACGAAACAATGGAAACTTATAATGAATCTTCTATAACAAACATTCAAATTACCTTGCTTTTGCTAATTCAGGATTCATTATGGAAGCTTTACTACAATGCAAGTTGCAACTACTTTTGCAGGAGAAGGAGGAGATGATCCTGCAAAGACTTGTTTCTCTCCTAAGAACTTTTAATACCGATCCTTGATTGAAAAATGGACGAAAAACTTCTCGAAGTGGTTGCTTAACGTGACGTCTTTCTCTATGTCGTTCTCGAATAGAGGTTGATAATAACACCATTAAAGCCACTATTCTCTCCCCCATACTGCCGAAACACTACGTATAGATTAGAGGTAGATTAAACACTTATAAATAGAGAAATCCTTATTGCCTGCTAATAGTGGTATGTCCCGTTAGTGCGTGTTGTCTAAGTTAATGGGTACTATTTATATAGGAAGTTTTTTTTTCCAAAAATAAGTTAAGAAATATTACTTTCGATGATGTGAGACAGGTGATATATCAGATTCCCACGGAGTAATTTATCAATGGCGAGTCAAATTACGATAACGATAGCTCCTGTGCCATAACATCGATGTCGTGTTTGTTCAGGATGATTGAGGAAAGAATAGATTAATCCTTATTTGCGCAATTTCCTTTTCGGTGTTGACGTTAAATGCATTTCTAACGAACTTCCTCTATTTGCTGAATTAGCTCCGGAAAGCGTGAAAGATCTCCGAAAAGTTCGTTAAACTCAATAACGGGATCACTTTTACGGGGCTGTAGCAATAAATAGGGGATTCAGTAATACTACACTGTTTCAAAAGTTTTAAAGACAATCTGAAAGTTTCCTGAAAACGTCTCAAGCGATATTGACTTTCTTGCTCTTTGATGTTTTGTACTGAGAAGGAAACGTGGCTGTGCGGCTTTATCAGCCAACCATCTATAACGAAAGTTCGAGTCAAGTTTGCCATCGAAAATTAAACTTTGATTTATGTGACTGAGGCATATGATTTTCTTTACAACGGTACGTCGATTTGATGACACATAAGGGAAGACAGAACAATTCTTGAAATGCCAGGAAACACCGAAGTTTTCAGATTTTTGTAAAGCCCGCAAAACAGAGATTCAAGTGGGTATGAGGTGGATAAACAACTGACGAGACAAGGTCACAAAAAATTAGAGAAAAATGGGAGCGATAAAATCCCATTTAAGGCAAAAGAAGAGCCAGAAAATACTTAAATAGCAAATTAATTGAACGAACAATAACTTGTATTAAAAAGTCTCGAGACAAATGAAGAAGAAAACGAAAAGATGTTAATGTAACATAATGGTATATTATATTCTAAATTTGTTTCTCTGTCCTAGAAAACACTTCTTCACTCATTATATCTGGCTTTCTCACTTAAGAATTATTCTCCTATAAAATTTCTTATATATTATATGCCCTTATCTATCTATCTCGTGGATTTTCTCTTCTTACTTTATCTGTTTATTCAATCAAATTAATCCCTACGTGCTGTGAGCTTCGTCCTCTCTGCCTCTTGTGTAATTATTTTCTTTCTCAAAGTAGACCCCGTAGTCGTCATTCGTCTTAATCATCCTGCTTAGCCAGTGCCTTAATTTGCTTTTTTATTATTCATGTGACCTTGTATTTCCTACCTTTTGTACATTATCCAATTTAATTTAAAACACAGTTATAACGTCTGATAATAAAAACAAAATTATCCTCAATATCCTGCCCCAATTCAAAAATTTCCTAAAAATTAGGAAAGGACCAAATTATATTGTTTTTATTTCGCTATCGAGGAAAACTTTAAAAAATCTGCGTATAAAAACTAAGTATTCCCAAACTCTTGATAAGGAAATAAATTCTGTGAATCCAATGTCAGCTTCCAAGAGACAACTCTTGAATTTGCATTTAACTCCTTTTCATGAATATTTCACCAATCTCTAAGCTCGTTTTAGATTAGCTAATCTTCTTCAATCCAGTTCTGTTCAATTCAAAATTTCGCACAATAATGAGATATATTACCAGCAATGCAATTTTTCACATAATTCGAAGTACCAGAAAATCATTACAATTCGGAACTTTTCCACTTTTCGCAATAATATGAATGTTCAAAAAAAAATTAAAAAAGCTCCTTCTCCTGCAGATCTTCCATATTTCTCCGATGATTATAGATTTCTTAATTAAACCCCAAAATATAACTAAGGCATCAAATGTAATGAGTTCTTGACCTTAGCAGACACTCCCATTTGGACTGGGTTGACAGTGGACCTAATTTTGAGATATGATATCATCCCTTGAGGGGTAAAGGTGAAGGGACCTTATTCAGTCTGACACCGGGGATATTAGAATCAGACACTGTCCTCGGATTGGCTCAATAAACAGTTCGCAGCACAGCCACAGGTTGCTTTCATGTGAAATTCCCTGGAAGTTAGGTATGTACAATGGAGCAGGTTTAATTACGCAAGTCATCTCCGGTTTGTTGGGTCTGAAATCGATCTGTTATTTATAATAATGATTATCATTCCAGTACATTACAGTCATGAAAAAATGAGAATCATATCTTCTTCAGTTATGTTAGTCGCATGTAAATGTGTATTATCTGTAAAGTAGTTTATGGATCATATAAGCTCATGAACGATGTGATATTTTTGCCGACAATTTTCTGCATTAAAAATGTGTGAAATCATGTTGGTTATTACAACCATCAGGTTTTTAAAGTATCCATCTATTTTAAATATCTTACGCGCTAAAAGCCTGACTAATAATCGCTTCCAACGCAAATCGTCTAATCAAAATAAGTGCTTTCATAAACAGTTTGAATTTACCAAAGTCTCAAAGGAATAATAACTGAAATTCCAAATAGAAAAAGCGTGGAGCTTTCAATGCTGATTTTCCGGAAAAACTCATTTGTATGTGTGATTCCCTATGTTGAAGCGATGAAAAAAAAATGTCCAATTATCCAAATTACCTCAAAATGCTCTTAAATAGTGTGAGGAGCTAGTTCAGACGCTAAATTGAAATCTGGTTAAAAAAGCTATCATTTACCTATCTATATTGAGGAAAAATATAATATGTAAATACATTTTGCTCCTATAAGAATAGATTTTGCACGTAACTTTCAATAAGATTTCATTTTAATAGAAAATCTATTTAAAGTGGTGTATTCAAGGCGGGAATATGCCGTATAAGGCGTCATAGTTGTATTACGAAGCTGTCCCAAATCGTTATCATGGGGGTCCGATTTCTATGAAGTTGCGAAACATTTATTAAAACATTTTTTAAGAGTTTCAGAAATGGATTAATCAGGAATTGAAGCCAAAGATATATTTGTATAAAAGTCTATTTTGATATGTGGCAAACGCATTCCAAAAAATGCATATAGGCAACTTTGCTGCAAAAATAGGTCAAGACAAATACCTTTGAACTTGCAGCAAATTCAGATTTCATATCTTAAATTGGAGACGTGCCATGAGTAATACTTTTAAGAAAATTTCCTTCAAATAAAGGTGTTCTTAATTTTAATTCCCCTTTCATACTCTAGGTATACCTCTATGCTTCGGATATGAATGCTTAAAGAACCTCCTATCAAAAACTTAACATTTCAAAATCGACCTGTAAAAGATCGGAGGATATCAGTGAACATTTGTATCGCACAACTACTTGAAAAAAAAATTCAAATATTTCGGTTTTCGAGGTTTTAACATCAGTCTTCTTCTTTAAAACCTGAAAATTTTAATCTCCATTCCCCAAAATCAGGGTCGAATTAGTGGGAGATTTTAGGACATTTTGAAAAATGTTTTCCCAACTTAAATACCTACCAGTATAGAATTTTTCCATGTGAAAAGTCTCTGATTATAAGTCCTGAGAATTTTTGTACAGAAACTAGAAAATTAAAATTAAGAATGCTCACTGAGTATTTTTAATGAATTATAATTCAAAAATACTTTTTTCAATATTTTAATCCCTCTAAATTTCAAAAAAATCGCTTCGCTTATGCTTTTAACACCCAAAAGTATTTAACTGTTTTGAAAATACAGTTGGAAGAATTATATCAATGGAAATTACAATGAAAAATACTTTTAAAAACTGAGTTTCTAATTTTTCATCCCAGAAATTTGTTGCAAGGTCCCTAAAGTACTCTAGAAAGAAGCAGTAGGAAATAGAGATTTATCTCTTAGCCCCGTGTCAGTGCCATAATGTCCCACATTATTGTTAATACACCAGTCGCATTAAAGTTTCAAGTAAGCTGAAACTATAAATTCCGTCATAAAAATGAAGGGCGATAAATTAGAGAGATCCGGCATCGGGCAATAAAAACGAATTAACGATTCAAACACTACCAATTTAAAAGTGGAATCGTGATTAAGCTATCACTTCATCCGGCCAGTTATTTGCAGACTCCCTAAATTTCATTTTCACTACTTGTTGTTCTGCAATTTATAAACTTGCATTATCGGAAAATGAGTTTAAAAATTTGATTTTCCCAACACAGAACAAACTATCCAAACCGAGCAGTTCCTGACCCAGTGTTTCAATATTTTTTTATGTAGTAAAGATTTTGATTGATCATGGGTCATACATACATTTTCAAGTAGATTAGGAAAGAATACCTTGAAGATATTTTCATTAATTCAAGGAACGGAGATGAAATTTGGCTGGGCAATATTAAAAGATTGTGAGTTCTTTCGCATTATCTGCGATAGAGAATATTTTGTTAGGACAAATTATAGCATTTACTATCATTTTCGCTCAAGGACATTTTCGAAGAAATAACCCTTATAGGGATAGTGATACTAGAGATAGAGGTTAACAAACCTCTCGTAGTATTGAATCGTCCCCATGCAATAACAGTGTCTGATTTCTGGCCCAAACATCAAAAATTGAATTAGTTTTATGAGAGGACAGTAAAATTGAATCAAAAAGACAATCTGAACATCAACTACAAAAACAGGAGTTGTTTGTGTGTATGATTTATATATTATATTGTTGTTTGTTCCCCACGAGCCATTTCGGGTGGAGGTATCGTTTCGTATGAGACCTAAAGGAATGAAAAAAAGGATTTTAAGCACGGTCCGTTGAAAACGCACCAGGGTTTCCAAATTGTTATTGTTTTCATTTTAGTTGGAGAGTTTCTATGACCCTCTCTCCACGTGGAACGGTCTTTTTGTTTATGTAGCTAGAGTCATTGGAGCCCCTGTTTGAACCGGCTCCATTAATTTTACATTTATTATTCATGAAATTAAATTAGACCGTTGTCTCATAGCACAACATGTAAAGGTAATTAAATTGTCGTTTCATGCCTATTTGCTACGAATATGCGGGAATTTCGCTAAAAAATAGGCTTTTTTTGTCAAGTACCTTTAACAAATATGAAGGCTATTAGATATTATAGAGTCGACCGAGATTCAATAATTCGACCTAAGAGGACTCAACCTAAACTACTTTCCAGGCTCTTCCCCCACATTTTTCATACTGGAAATCTACCACTAAAAGAACAAACATCAATAATCAGACAAAACAAATAATACCAAGTCAGAAAGCTATAGATTTCCCTTCTCACACTTTATCACAAATTTCTGAACGAACCCGAAACATCCTATTGGAAAATGAAGAAGTTTGTAGTTAATTGAAAATTTGTGTAAAATCCAGATTCTATTGAAATAATTCCCTTGCTCTGTTTAAAGAAGTTTTCACTTAAAGGTACATATTTTTTTATTTTTAAAGTTACCAGTGGAGAACTATTTCGAACTTTTAGTTTTTTGGATTGTGGAGGATTTTAAAGGAACAAGTTAGAAAACCCTATGTATGTGAATGGAGGAATGGAAGGTGGCTGCATGCATGTCAATGGACTGTTCACGTATACCATTTATTAGATATGCTGGAACTAGAGGCACTATCTGATTATAGTTGATGACTGGTTGGTATGATTGACTTAAAATGCTTATAACAATTTATAATTTCTTTTCTACCATTTTCTTGATCTAGAAACGTTGAAAAGAACATCCATTGAAATTTGTTAAAATTCTTGGATTCTTCTTCTTTGGTCACTACAACCACAAAGTTTGATTGTTGTGACAATCAAAATTGATCCCGATGAGTAATGATTTTAACAAAATTTAGATATTTTACAATTTGACCTTTTGGTGTTTCTTTTTAAAATTAAATTTGGAAAGTTATTAATTTTTGTTAGGTAACCAAGAATGTCAAGTGCTTGCAATGTTGATGCCCTTGGAATGATTTCCTTCCTTAGTAAACTAATATTAAATAAAAAAGGTGACCTTCAAGTTAATTTCAGTTGAAATGGAACTTATCTAGTAGTACACAAAGTTCATATTGATTCATTATACAGTATTAGTACTCAGTTACGAATTAAATAGTTAATTTCATGTTGAGTTCCTTTTTGTTAAAGTTACGGCTATGAAACTCGGTATAAGTAAGACTTGAAGTCCTACTTTTGCAAACTTTTTTAATCTAATTCATGAATTAGTGGATAGTTAGAACTTAAAATCTAACTCGTGCCAAGTTTCATATCTGCAATTCCAGCATAACACAGCTTGACATGGGATTCAAAATTTAACTCATAAAACCCTACGTTAATCATTAAAAAAATCACTGAATAAAGCGATGAGGGTGGAGAGTTTTCAACTTTTCAAATACCAATTTAGTTATCTCAAAAAATTTATATGAATTCATTAGAGGGGATTATTTTACAACTCAAAAATCACAAATTTCTTTACCGAGTATTAATTAATTCTGGCATTTGAGGATTATTTCGTGGAGACCAAGATCATATTTCATCTTCTCCCTTTTGGCTCAATTTTCATCTTAAAACACGAACCACGGCGATGGGATTGCTGAACCTCATGGTCGGTTAATAAAATATCGTCAACAAAGAGCCACTCAAGAACACAAAAGCATTTAAGTCCGATTATTAGCTAATCTCTCCAAGAGAGCTCGCAAAGAAAAACCTTGCAAAGCGTTAAACGCTCACAGGCAAACCATAAATAAATTATAAACTTTCCGGGCAATATGAATGTGCAGTAGCCTTGGGCTTTAATTTGTTGGGCTCTATCCTTGTGTTGTGCTTTATTTTTCCCTGACAGGGTTCTCCAACTTTAGTCGGGATTAAATGAAGCATATTTGCGAGTTAAAATTACCGAGATTTGCGTTTTTAGTTGTTATCATGGAATTTATTCGTTAACAGTGAAGTGCGTGACGTTAAGTTTCGAAAAAACTAGTTGAAAGTATGACTATTAACTTAACAAGAATATGTTAAGTCCCCATCTTAATTGGTATAATAATAATTAGCAGAATAATAGCTAATATTCCATTAGGGCAGCAATTAACTGAAGATGGTGCTCAGTGCCTCTGGAATGGCCTTTTGTTCAATGCAACTATTATTCTGTTGTCTCAAGGTAAATTATGGGCTTAATTATTCGTCTCACATTCAAGCTGGAAACTTCACCCTGTGAGTTCTAGGGATCAAACAGAAGGAGTTATTTCTTCTTATTCAAGTGGTACGTCCCTAAAACTTGCCAACGCCAAAATTGATCTTAACTCGTAAACTCAAAACCTTATCAACACCGGCTATAAATTAATTCTACCGCAATTTAATAAATCCATTTTTAATGGGTCGTTTAAAAGCTTTTCAGAGATATCTGCCAGCCAGGCGACCCAATTTCCGTCTGTTATCGACATTTCTGGTTTATATTATTTCTGCTAAGCAGCAGCAATTGAACTTAAAAGCCTCGCCTAAGAATCTACACAATAAATTCGGAATTAAGTTGATAATCAATCAGTCTCAACGAAATAGTTCGGAAACGCTACCCAGGGGTGGTGATTGGGATTAATCCCAGGTGTTGCTGCGGTTTGATGGAAGGTTTGAGATAGTTGGCATTAAACGTACATACATTGTAATTTAACTTTTAGGTCGATTTATAATTTAATCCACAATAATTCCACAAGTAGGGACTAGAATGAAAAGGGGCAATTCTGGATTTTTTCTTCAAGAAATATAGAAAAAGTGTAATTGAGCAGCAAATTCAGGAAGTCCTGGAGTAGCACAAGAGCGATTTCAGAATCTCAGATACCTTTCAATGCAAGAATACGTAATTGTGTAATAGTTCACAACAGTTCCATTGTGAAGAGCTTTTATATCATCCATTTAGTCCAATAAATAACAGATTAAACAGATCAATAAAGGGATATTCATAAACATAATTCTATTCGCGTAGGTGTCTTACATCCATATGACTTCTAGCTTGTATTACTGTACATTATTCAAGTAGACAAAAAATTAACAGACACAGAATTAAGAATGATGCTAACGATTGTGATTTGCATATTTTGGATTTTGTTCATTTATTTATTCCCGCAGTATTAGACTCTGGACTATAAAAATATTAGTGAAGCGTGTCATATCTCAGTCTTGTCTCAAAAATTTGATGATTCAGTCATAGATTGCAAAAGATCTAAAAATTCTTAGGAACCGATGTTAGGCTCTATTTCAAATATAATTAAATAGAAGATTTATATCTTACGAAAGGAAATTTTCTTTAAACGTTAAAAATCCCAAACTTCATTTTTTTTTCATTTTAACTAGACATTTTTCAAGTGGTTTTTAAGACAACACAATGACAATATTTCTTTTTAAGTAGTCATTATTAATTTGTTCCTAATTAAATTCTGTTCCATTATGTTTGCGTTCCCAGTCTCTTTCATTTTGTTGTGATACATTCAATTGCAAATGCATCTCCGTTTAGTTCTATTAAGACTTTCAAATGACTTAGGCTATGATAGGATATAATGAGGAATCTAAAACCCAATGTTCGTTTTTCCCCCGGTTTTTTAAGTGTTCGTTGTCGCATTCTTTTCCTCTAATAGATTTTCCTACTCCCTGTGAAAAAATCCTCGATAAAATTATTTTTGTTTCTGTCATGTTCTCGTCCTATTTTTTTTCTTTTTCCTCTAAAGCTATCTTTGGACGTAAGACAAATTGTTACTTTTGTCCAAGTTCTTTCTCTATTGAAGTAGTCCTTATTGCTTTGTTTTTCACATATATTCTTCTATTAACACTTTTTCAGTACCTTTCTTTGACTTGGGTTCAATTCAACTGCAAATCTATCCCTCTCATTTTTCTAACGAAGTGTCTATTTTCTCAAAGCTTTTTGTTCCCTTATATTCCA
Source organism: Euwallacea similis (assembly GCF_039881205.1). NCBI lineage: Eukaryota > Metazoa > Arthropoda > Insecta > Coleoptera > Curculionidae > Euwallacea > Euwallacea similis. Next base: position 4,036,163 of record NC_089624.1, read on the forward strand.
TTATTCTTCTGTTTTATTTCTCCTAAAAGTTATTATTATTTTTAATAATTCACTTTTTTCCTACCCACGTAGATCCCTACCCTCCAAAAACATAATCGCATATGTTCCTTTGTTTTTCTCTTGTTCTCTTCCTATGAGTTATTCTTACTAATGTTTTCTTACAACCCTAGACTAATTATAATTTTATTCCATTTATTCGTAACTTATTTTCCTCATCATTTATTTCTTTCTATTTTTTACATATCTGAATAAATATAATAGCAACACAACATATCCATGCCAATTTAATTTATAACTTTAAACTGTTTGAAATCCCTGTAGACTACTACTACTAAAAAGTACAAAGAAAACTTTTGTATAAACATTACATTATATTATTACGTTAAACATTTCATTAATCTGTATAATTTGATATTTCAATAATAGAATACTGGTTTCTCATTATTACACTAATCCAATTATTGGCGAACTACAGCGAGGATTTGCACTAGTGCAATTATCGATATAATTCCCCAAGTCGCGCTAGCAATCTTGTAGCGAAATGAAATATTTTAAACTTGCCATTATATTATTCAAATGTTGTGATTTATGAAATTCTTTTCTTAAATATAATTCGTGGGCTGAAAACGAATTTATAATTTTTACAACTTTAGTCATGCAACTTAAACTGAAACCGACTCTGGTATTAGTTGGGCTTAGGACGCGTTAGTTCGGATTAAGGAGTGCTATTTTTGAACTTAATTTGCATTCATGCAAACTTCCCAAAAATTATCGATAATTTTCATTGCATTTATTATATTGCCCCTGAAAATAGATGCCGCAGTTGCCAAACTTTGTAAAAAAGTTTAAAATCCAGATTAAAATATCTCCCCAAGTCAAGAGCTTTTAATAGAATATTAAATTGGTGGCTTCCTTACGATGCTTGAGTCAAATTTAAATAACAGTTACTTCTTTACTTATTGTGCTTGTCTTATGCATTTCCTCTCACTCGCGTTTCTTCTCTGCGCTGTTGTTCTTTTCATTCATATTTCACTACTCTCTAACCCTGGTCTTTCCTGATTGCAATATTATTCATTTCTTCTATTCATTAAAGAGTGTTCATTGTTTTTAAATCTCTCACTTATTTTACACACCATTCGTATTCTCTTTAATATGAACATTTTAGTTTTGCCTCTATAGTCACCTAGGTAAGTATATCTATATTGATTTTAATACCAACTCAAATTTCTGAAACTATGGTGTTCACACGTTTTAAACTCATCTAGTCTACTTAAACATTGTTAATTATTAGTTCCGAATTATTATAAGTGTATCTTCTATTTTAACCGTTTACTCAATATGCTGAAAATCATATACAAATATGAAAACAGGGATTATGAAAATGATGTCAAGAGTACTGAAACAGATTTCTTTCAACTATTGTTCATTTTTTATGATGTAGTTTTGCATTATTTGGAAATGTTACAAAATTAATGCTCACAGTGAAATCCTACCAATAATTCAATTCAATTTGAATTCTCCCAGCTCTACAGGAAGATTTGAAAAATGTTTCATATAAAATGTAAAAGGTACTTTCGAACAGTTATTGTGAATTATTTGTAATTATTATTGGTTTTTTATTGAATTTTCTAACATCTGTCTCAATTAATTTTCTACAATCTATATTAAGACTTTCCTTTAAAATGACATGGTGACCGTATCTATCATTTTTTTAATTTATTATGAATTTTTATGACAAATATTGTTTTAGAAAAGAAGAGCATGTACGTGAGTTTGATACAAGATTTGATTCAGAAAATCAAGAGTTGAATGTAATTTAAAAAATCCATATTTTAAACAAAATTAAGGTGATGATGGCTCGGAAAATTCGAAACGAGATTTTAAAAATCCGATAAATATACGTTCAGGGTTTAGAAGTTCAGAAAAAGTAAAAGCGATTGGAGCAAATACCGGTTTTTCTCGAATATTTCCGGAATTAGCAGATATTTTAGAAATTTTAAAATATAGTTTTGCTCGTTCTAAAAATATGAAATTGTCCAAATTTAACCAACTTCATATTTCTTACAATTTTAGAGAAGTTAATAGTGAAGACATGATAAAAAGTGACTACTTGAAATGTTTCTTGGTGACCCGAGCTTAAAATGATCTCAGTTGATTTGTCAATGAAAAGATCGAAAATATAATTCACAAAAAATATCCACTTGAACACTTATAACAGCCACGTTTTTTTAATTGTAAAACATTTAAGATAAATTCTGAAACACATCATACCTCGAAGGGGGAGAAATTAAATTAATTATTAAATTAAACATATTTCTCCGAAGACATATTTGTAATGTAATAAAAATGATACATAAAGGATATAATATACATTTTAATTTTTCCAGGTAATCATATTACCATTTTCAAAGTTACCCATTCCCTATGATTGTTTAAGCTAAAATTTTAAAGTTAGTAGTAATCGAGGTTCACAAAATTGACATTATTTTTACATCAAATGAGCTATTATTAATTTCGAAAACCTTGATTATCATCAACTCCATCTACAATCATCAAAAGTAGTAATGGTAAATTTTCATTATATATATGTACTATATGTACAGCGATGAAGGTTGAGAGTTCGACAATTAGACATACCAATTTGTTTCGCATCAGCCTTATAGCAGAAGAAAGAACTTCACTTATCAAAGCATCAAAGAGTATACTTTACCTTATTTATTCAGAACGACAGCCTTGGACTATTAAAGCAATTTCATCATTTTTATTAAAATATTCACACAAATCGCACAAATACACAAACGAATGAAATAAAAAGCTTCAAAATACGCTTTAACGTTCATGGTCAATTATTATTGCTTCGTATCTATTTAATTACCTGAACTTGAAACATCTCAATATCCTCAACGAGCGGCCATGAAACTTGTTTTCTTGGCAATATCCCATTTAAACGGACAACCAAATAATGGCAAACATAAAATATTCAATAAAAACCAACATAGCATGCTTTTTCAGGATATGTTTTCCATTTTAATACTTATCTAGTCATTAAACTTACCAACACATAAACAGCAAATGGCATGACAACAACAGCGACCAGCAGATCAGCTAACGCCAAACTAACGATGAAATAGTTGGTAGCGGTCTGCAAAGTCCGCTCTTTGTAAACACTGAGTATGACGAGCACATTCCCATACACCGTCAAAATCGGTACTATCAAGAGCACTAGAGCCCAGTAGTTCCGGTAGTGATCGGTGTAACCGGTGGAACAACTACTGTTAGTCCCATTCCCAAATAAACTGCAGTTGAGCTGATTCTGGATGTAGATCGGGGCGTCCGAGACGTTGGGTAGAAAGTTAATTTTGCCGAAGTACTGGTCAACGTCATCGGTCAGCAGCAAATAATGATCTTGATGGTCATATTCTGAGATATTCGTCGAGGAGTTGTACCCAAACCTATGTCCGGGAGAACTCATCTTGAGCGACCACCGGTACTAATAACTACATGTCCACCACATGGTCATCTCGACGGTCAATTGTCTACATTTTTGTGCGTGACCGACGGAGGTCGCGATCGCGAATGCACGGAAGGATCGAAGTGCGTCGGGGTCGGTGTGGAGCGCCGTTTTCAACTGGGAGAAACGACGTCGGCGTCGTCAGAAAACACAGGCGCCGCCCTGTCTCCTGCACCGGCCGACAGAGGCGTCCCATCCAGCATCCCTGCTTCCGCGGTCCAGGAATTAATGGCATCGATTACGAGATTAAATTCGTGTCGACTCGTATAATTTGTGGGATTGCAAGAGGAAGACGTGGAAAAGGTGCGAATTTGGGAAGTGCGGCTTTAGTTGAATCATCTCTTTTGGAGAGGTGGCTATCATGAGTAATAGTAATAAAACCCTACCCAAGTAGCAGTTTTAGTTCAGAAACTTATACGACCACTCTGACTGAGTGGAAATTTCGTATTTACCATCAAATCTGCCCCTATACTGTTTAAAAAGTTGAATTATATTTTTATATCGATGATTACGTAATTTTCAGTTATAATTCCCTTCTGCCAATTATGGAATATTCTAGTGCATCCAAAGGTGAACAAAACATTACAGTGACTTAATTTAAAGCTGCTCTTTGGCGTGTATTTGTTTAACTAAAATTGGAAATTAATCGTAGCTACCACCATATGGAGGCCACCATATACTGTAGTGCCAATTAACTTGAGGTGGATATGTAAGTTTCAACCCAGTTTCAACGACATTTAATATATTCTGAGGAGGAAAAACTTTAGCACGATGTAGGAGTGGTGGTTCTAAAGTAATCCCCGCTTTGGTTCGCCACTTTGAAGTGGTCATCAAAAGCTAAATTAGTATTAAGTTATTCTCTAATTTTCCTATAAATTCCCAAGTTACTTGAAAGCTTAAAAGGATATTCAGTAGTACTGGTCTGATTCCAAAAAATACCAACGAAATATTATCGTTAAACTTCATTCAATAAAAAATGTAGTTTTTACGTATCCCATAGCGTTTCTCCCGAGTTCAATAATCTGCAGAGTCCGATATTTGCTCGTGGAATTGTAAAATTAGATTTAGTTATCAGCCAAACTCCCAGTTCTAACCGTCATTTTCGATTTTTTTGCTTAACAAAACTTCCTGTTTGTTAAAACAGGAAAAAGAATCGTACTGCCCACTGTTCATTCTTAGTTTGTGACACTTTACATACGCCTCCACCTTTATGCCACTGCAGTGTTGTGATCCAAATTCAGCCATGTTAGAAGGAATATGCAATGCGGCTATTATGACTGTAATCAAAGAACCATTATAAGAATATTTATTAATAGGTTTTCCGATGCAAGAATCTGTGAATTTGCATATTTTAATGATCTAACAAGACATAATTTGCATGTAGAATTATGCTTAGTTTTTAATAGGTTTAAACTCACAAATCCTATGGCGAGTTGTGTGACCAAAGGGTCATTTAAGTAGTAGTCACTAAACTCCTATATTTTGCCTAGTGAAAAAATAGTTGCAATTCTACAGGGTGATTTAAAATAAGTCTGCTAACTACTTATTGTAGGTTTCTGTGACCGAAATAAGAAAGTCCATATAAACGTGGGCCCGTTTTCGCTTCCTGTCTGAAAAATAGGGTGATAAAAAGTAATTATTTTTTAGTTTTTCCTAATAAGTCTGTTCCGGTATTAAATATTTTTATAAAAATCGGGGAGCGTAAAATAAGTGTAGAGACATACCTTTTAAGGAGAATTAAATGTTTTTAATTTCACAGTGGCGTCTCCATTGATATGGCTCTGTACATTTTAAACGAAAAATATGATACGCCACTGGTTTTAAAAAAAAGTAAAAATAATTTTCTGAATGCTTTATATTGCTGTGAAAAAAAGGTCTCTTAAATATTTTTCATAACGTTAACTATTTTCATGGAAAAAAATAAAACGCAACAATCTGCAACTGAGAAATCGCATAATCCATTCGTTTAACCCTATAAAAAGTACACCAGGGATTTTTCCAAGAGTGTGCGATAATATGCGGAAAAGGGCCGAGGCGTGCATTCTTGCCGGTGGAGGGCATTTTCAACACCTTATTTAATTGTTCTTTTATAAGTAACGTAATATATCTAATTTTGTTTTGAAGTTTTAATATTAGTTAGGAAATAACGTTTTTTTTCCCACGAAAGCAGTTAACGTTATGAAAAATATTCGAGACCTTTTTTTCACAGAAATCTGAAGTAATCAGAAAATTATTTATATTTTTATCAGTGGCGTGTAACATTTTTTGTTTAAAATGTTCAAGGTCACGTTAATGGGGACGTCACTGGTGAAACAGGAAATGAACACTAACCAACGTTCATATGAACTCCTTTTTTTCTAATTTCGGTCATAGGAATCTACAGTAAACAGTTGGCAGACTTATTCTAAAACACCTTGTATAAATAACAGCAAAGTGGCGGCACTTATTCACCCCATTTAAGTCGTTATTTTCCCATTTTAAAAGAAACGGTAATTTCTCGTACCTGCCACGTTGGTAATATACTTTAAAGTTTCTACACTTGTGGTAGTCACGTCCGTTTCACGAAAACTGCTACTTGGGTAATGAAATCTCCGAAAGACAGTCGAAGTGATGCCGACAACAGCACCACAATAAAAAAAAACATTAGTTTCAAGTTTTTTAATGTCTGTTTTATTGCAATAAAACTGATTTTACACCGAATCAGTAGAATTGCCTAAAAAGGGAACTAATAAATGCATCAACCTGCAAAGCCATTAATCCCCTGAAAATAAAACGACTATTGCCATAAATAATTGCTTTAATATAAATAAATTTTCCGACCGACTCATGTATTCTTTGCAGCAAAAATGCGAATTTCCATTTAAAACACAATCCATAATTTCTCGTTTTATGGGCTTTTAATACTCTCAGATATAAAGCGACGATAAATTTTAAAAAGGAATTACGATTTTACACGATGCCGATTTAAATGAAACCTGGTGAACCAATGCCAAGTTCTGATTTGAATATGCATGTTGCTAGCATTGAAACTAGAGATGGCCCTAAGAGAAGAAGAGGTATTAGATGAGGGTGTGAGCAACAATTTAGGTGAGTTGGAAAAGAAGAATAATAAACAAAAACTTTATTTATAAATGTACAAAACAAAAAAAAATGCTAAGAGAACTATGGACAATACGAGGTGCTCAGAAATTAGATACAAATACTTTTGACTCAGGCTTGAATGGAAACGAAACGTAAAAAGATGTGGACCAGGGGGGTTGCCAGATATTAATATCGAAGTCTATCAATACATTAACCAGCTCCTTAACTGATAACAACATTTGAATAACTTTCCCTGGATCATAAATCGATTTTTCATCATTTCTGTTGTCATGATTTGTAATTTAGAGTTTTTTTCCCATGCATCGCTCATTAACAAAAATCATCAAATCACTTAAGACTCTCGCGAAATTATTGTTAAGACTGAAAATGAGTTAACTTTATTTTTTATTAATTTGAAAAGAATTTTAGCATTTCCGTTAATTTCAAAATTGAGGATATTGATTGAAAAATATCAGTAAGTAAATTTATTGTCATCATCAGTTGATTTCATATTTCTAGAACGTTTCTTGCCTTAATTTTTGTTTTTGTACTCGTATAATAACATCTCATTACGTACATATTTTATATTTGTTTTAGAACAGGAGGATAACTTATTGAGCGATTTAGTATCATTTTTAATGGGTATTATATCCTGCGCTCGGTATTAGATATTAAAAAGAATAATCAATAATTTTAAAATTCTATTCATACTCACACATAGAAAATGAGATTTCGCTCAATCATACTTAACTACGAATAAAGCCTAATTAAATTGTGAAATTTTTATGTTAATTTCATCAAATTTATGCTATATGAAATCCCAAATTAAATTTATCAGGTAAATTTCATGAATATCAGACGTAATCAAAACAGTGTGAAATTGTTGAATATATATACAAAATTACCTATTTCCAAATTTTATGTTTAAACAATATCTCTATAATTCAAATTTGAGACCATTTTCTGAGTTTGCCTGAAATTTATTTCCACATAGTCTAATACAAAAAAATCTCTGTCTTAAATATTGTTAATTCCTATGCTACATTATTATTAAGAGTTTTTTTAAATGCTTGAAAGAAAATAAACAAATATATATGTTACGTAAGGAAGGCTTAGATAGCATGCATTTTTGTTTATATAAGAACAATATTGAATGTTCAATATAATGTTTGAGATACCTTACCAAATGTGAAATTTATGTACTTGTTATAGGACTTGGTCAACAACGGAGATAGAGAATTAGAGTTGTAATTTTATTTACCTATAAATAAGCAAGAAAAAACTATTCATCAACTTGAATTACTAAATGGTTAGTAAATGATAGAATAACGGTTGCATGGACCGTCTGAGTCTTGTAAAACTAAACATGGTTTTGCTACAAGACTCTGGTAGTCTGCCATTATACACGGTGTTGAGGTTCCTTCGATAAACGAAAACCACGAAAACAACAATTTGGTTTACGAAAGTGGACTGTATTAAATTTCACTTATATAAATAATGATAAAGTATTGGTCTAAGTATGAAGTGGGAGTTTGCTTAGTTGGGAAGATTACGAACTACGTTTACGATCACATGTCTAGAGCGAGCACTGGTCAAAGAGAGCAAAATTACTGCGATCATCCTTTAAGTACTAAACCCGAGAAACTCCAACCAGGGGCGCACCAGTACCAGAAACCCCTACGGGCAATGGTCGCGCCTAAGATCATAAATCGCCGCCATCTGGCAAATACCTATACAAGTAGCTTTCATTGAAGTATTGCAGATCCGCCGAACTGCGGATCGCAGCAATGGTCCAATTTAGAAAGCTTCCTTTGACGAGTAGCGTATTTCCCAGCCATAAAGAGCCCTTCGATATGGCCTGATGGGTACGATGGTCTGGCGCTCAGATGGAATCCTTCAAATACGTATCAATACACATGGGCGTAACTTAAGGGATGAAAGTACAAAATAAATTAACTAAGCAAACTACGCCAAGAAACAATGACCTAAAGTCCTTAACACACGGAGTTCAAAAAAACTAAAATAAATTAATATCAACTCAATTGTCAATTATTAAGTCCCGCATTTTTTAAATTAATTTAAATTAAACATTTTTTTTAAATTTATATACGGTAATCCAAAAACAAGTTATAATTCACGTAGGACCTTGTTGCGTAGCAGATGAACAAAACAACTACGAGAGCTAATAATGCTCCTACCGGCAATCAACTAGGGTGTCCCAAATAAAGTCAGTTTCATTGGATATATCTAAAGGGTAAAAAATGTAAGGCGAATGAAATTTAAAAAAAAGCCAAAGTGGTCAAAAAGCACAAAAATGCACATTTTTGCGGCAGGTGGCCTAAAAGAGAAGGAAACAATTGCATTCTCCATCTGTGATGACGGTTATGTCCTGCTAATTTCCGTAGAGGCAGTGGATTAATCAATAGATAAAACTTTTACACATCTTGTACTTTGATAACAAAATGTTTGTGGAGACATAAAAATCGATTCTTGAACGTGAGCAACCTCATTTTGGAAACAACCCTTATATTTAAACGCTAATATCCACATTTTCATATCATTACAGACTTTGTACGCAAAAAGACGCACATCCCTCGTCAGAAATTTTCGTCTGGACCAGTAGTTTCATAAAATAAATGCTAACTGGTACATTTTCTACCATTAAACATCAAAGTTGGCTATATATCCATACAACGCTGATTCATCAAACAAATTGGCACATTCACGTCGACTTGTGCGAATATCGTACATATGTAAAAGCTCGTTTTGCAAGCGAGACTTGTTATATCCCCCATATATCACCAGGTTGTCCGGCGCTGAACAGATTAGAATATGAAAGACAGCCTAAATTGTCATCCGTATTTTATTGTGCCTCGATGTTGAAAAAAGTCAATAATGCGCCTTTTGTTATCCATATCCGTAGGGTGTTACTTTCCGGTTGTGAGACTGCAATTTGATGAAAACGAGGTGATTGGGAATTTTTAATAAACTCATGTGCCATATCATCCGATTACTGGAAGTTGTGAGTCTTCCTTAATTCGAAGTAGGTGAAAAGGAAACCCGCATTTCCTGCAGAAAATCACTGCATATGGAGCCCCAAAGATAACATTATGTATGTGTGATATTTTACTAATAAAACGAAATTATAAAAGAAATAAACACTTTATTGAGGTCTTATTAAAAAATAAAATAACGGTGTCAATAAAACTCTTATTTACAATGTATTTTACATAATAAAAAATGGAGTGGAAATCACGTATTAATTAATTTTAATATTGTGCTAATTACTCGTTCGCCTTGATCGTTGTGACTCAAATTTAATAGGGGGTCCTTTATCTTTTCCTCCAACAAATTGTACAGTTCCCTTCTAATCATCTTAATCATTTCTGCAATCTAATGCAGAAAGCTCAAATTAAAACATAGATCCTATGATTTTAATTCTTATTTGGTGTATGAATTCATTAATATTTAGATATAGGGCTTCCGTGTTTCTAATAAATCATTTGTTGTGGTATTTAATGGTAGACATTTATAGTCAACTTTAAAACCATATTTCCCCAAATTAGGTCAACTGATTTTTTTATTCTAAATATGTCTTTATTTAGCTTCATTTTTCTATATTTCGTTATTTTTGTGTATCATCAAAATTCACATTGATTTTTAAAGAATTTTATATTGAGTTTTAAGACAATTCTGGACGTGTTTTCTTCTTATCAAGGACCATGAGCAAATAACTGGACCCGTTAGATAAGTCTTGACGATATTTTTGCAAAATTTGATGAGCGTTCAGGTGAAAAAGGATATTGGGCAACCCGGCGGCGACAGGTGTTGCTATTTATTGATTTTATCAGGAAGATGCGTATACAAAGTAGATACACACACATCAAGGGAAATATCTCCAAAGACATACAGATGCGGATGTCGCCTTGAAAAGGTCTCAAAAACCATTGAAAATGGAAACCATAGGCAGATATCATCTCTACAATTTTGTCAATTGACGCAGAATGTTTCCGTTTGCTAGAAATGAATGCCCAAACTACTCCATCGATGATGCCCTTAGGGGGATCAGCAAAAAAAACTCGTAGTATACGGTGAACCGTAAACGTAACCATTGATTAATCCATTTACTGTCACCATGAAACATCTAATATTGACACTATGCAGGGTGATTTTTTAAAAACTGTCTACCCAAAAATTTTCAAAAATTATTGCAATGTAAAAAAATTCCGGAAACACGTAATTCTTAATTTTTTGAGGTCACCTTTTGATCCATAAATGAATGTATTATAAGATAGGTTATATGATACCTTCGAAATCAATCGATTAGCATATTTACGTTAAATGAAAATAATGTACACTCACTTTATGTTCCTCTACTTGGAACAATATCCAGCCATCTTCCAGAGTCAAAAAGGTATCACCATTTTGAACCATGATCTCTAGGTCCCCGGAAAATAGGACCAAAGGGATAATTGGCACCATTGTGCAATCTCTAAAGAAAATTTTGCTAGTGCGCACTTTTTCTTGATACACTAGGTACGGACACGGAAAGCTGCTCACTGTGTAGTTTACTGAACTCGGATGCATAAACACCTACATTAATATATAAAAGTCATAATAAAGGAAACATCTACATTGTGTCCAAGATAATTATGCCTCGCATTGGAATACTACAAACGGAAAAAAGAAATGGAGTTGATTAAATTAGGAAAGCTCCTTAGAGAAAAGGTCAATAAAATGCTGTTTCTAACTCAACCGAAAAAGATAAAAATTATAAGGTGTCCCTACCTGTTCTGTACAAAACTGTACTACTGATTGCAGAGGTCGCCATGTGGTGGACACAACTTACCTAGCAAATCAGTCATTTTTAAAAATTAGCGCGTAGTACGCAGGTGAAATGTGCCACTAAACTGTTTTAATCTTGTACAAGATTTTGATAACCAACTGAAATGCTTTAAAATGATAAACATCTTTAAACATCCTTATCTTGAACACTCTGCATTAAAGAAAATTACTAACCAATTCTTTAGGGGTGGCAAACCTGATGTCTTTGGCTTCATTTTCCTTCGGTACAGCCCCAGCAGCACTTTGAATGAACGTTTTAGACGGAGTGAGCACTTTTACGATGTTCGGGTAAAGTGCAGCGCACAATATTGACGATAACAGCCGCAAGTTTTCCCCATTGACATTAAACTATGTAAAAACTAGAGTTGCTTAAAGTTTAGAAAGATAAATCATTTTTACCTCACTACCAGTAAGGTCCAATACAGTATCCTGACCCGTTCTACGTCGATTCTTGCTCAAATTTACGGGAACAAACCCAATATCAACCAAAAGCTCCAAAAATTGATACTTTATATCCGCTATAGTCAACAACGTTTTATAGGATAAGTAATTCTCGTTGGCAAAATTCCTTGCAGCGGCTGCGCTTCTTTTGTTCATCGTCAGAAATTTCTGTAACCATATTTTTTTTATGCATGCATGGTGCATGTATCAGAAATTATACGTGTTATTATGGTGAAATATACATATAGGAATTAACAATATATAAATAGAAATATTTAAAAATTACATCATTTCAATTTTTTCCAAATTTCTCAAAAATCAGAGGCAAAAAGGATTAATTCGATAAATTGTGATGGCTTTCTAAAAATATTATTTGATAAAACTTTCACATTTAACCTTTTTTTTAACTCTTGTAACATTTATGATCGAAAACGTAATTAGAAAAACCAACCTTGTAGGCCATCAAAACGGTAATTTGATCGCTGAACCCGGCAGAGAAGCTCATTTTTTTTCTATTGGCTTCTTCTCTCTTTCCAAACGGAGACACGAATGGATTTTTGTAGCTGAGACAAGCGGCTATGGTTAAAGCTGCATCTACACAGTCGAAAATTGCGCCGTAGAGCATCAGTTTCCCTATCCGCACATCTACAGGCAAAGCAGCTAAATGGTGCCCTAAAGGGGTAAGATTATCGTTTTTGTCCAAAGCTCCCACACTTTCTAATCGACGAATTGCCGATTGGATATTTTCTTCTGTTGGTGGTTCTATAAAGCACGCTATAAAGAGAGAAAATAACTGTTGAACAATCTCTGAGAGCAGTAAATTTAAAAGAGAATCTCCAAGTTGAAAAACTCATTATCGCTAAATTAAGTTGCAATATCTCAAGTAAAATCAAAGTCTAATTGTAGACTTAAAACAAAAACAAAAAATTTAACTTGGAAATTTCAGAAAAAGCTTTAAGGTATATCTAATTATTTCTTATAAAGTAGGGATTTTTGGTAGATTTTTTTAGGATTATTAGAGGATATGGCTCTTTCATATAAATTTCTGTTTTATAGCATTTCTGAGCATTTTAAAAAGTTCTATAAAATTAAGACCAAGAAATATGTCATCAAACGTACCTAGGACTTCATATATCCCCCTTTCATAAAACGTGGGCAACACCTTAATATTCAACACCAACTGCTCCAACGGGATTCTATGTATCTCCGGAATAGGTTGTGGCAAAAAGTTGTGCCTAAATCGATGAGTGGTGTAGAGATGTACGCACACTCCAGGCATAACACGACCGGCCCTGCCCTTTCTTTGCAGAGCGTTCGCTTGAGTGACCCAAACTGTCTCCAAACTCTCCATATTCCTGTTGGAGTCAAAGTGCTTTTCCTTCATTTTCCCTGAATCAATGACAAATACACAGTCGTCTATAGTGACCGAGGTTTCAGCTAGATTGGTAGAGAGGACGATTTTACGTTTACCATATTTGGGTTTCCTATTTGAATAAAAATTGTATTACAATAATTATAGTGTCAATAATACAAGAATATATGCAGGTTTAGATACCTAAATATGGCTGCTTGTTCTTCACTAGTCAAAGAAGAATGCAGTGGTAAAATCAAATATTTTCCAGCTCTTTGTCCAAATTCCTCATGTACAACCAGTTGGTCATATAGTGCGGTTATTTCTCCAATTCCGGGTAAAAATACCAGAATAGTGCCTGTTTTGGGATAGTCGTGCTTACCCCTTACCACCCACAGCAGTATATTCTCAATTAAGTCATTGTTTATTTTGTCAGTGTCCATTAAGAATAAATTCTTGCAGGTTTTTAAACTGTAACCTAATGATAATAAAAAAGATGTGAATGTAAGAACTTTCAAAAAATGTCATTAAAAACCTTCATATCTGGCTATCATTTGCTGAATTGACAAATTCTCATCCTTAATGCGGGCCATCGGTTTATTGACGCTTAATTCATTTTTTGCCATCATAGCTTCAATGTAGTCAGAATCATTCTTGATTTTCCTGGCAAATTCGGAACAATCTTCCAGAACATAACCAGTTTCCTCGAGAATGTCTTCCAGGAAGTACTGTTGAACCGGGAAAGTGCGTCCAGGGATGTGAATAATGGGTATTTCCCCAAAATAGTCGGAAAATAAATTAGCATTTAGAGTTGCACTCATTAAGATTACTTTTAAGTCCTTGCGAATAGGTAGAAGATCTTTGAGAATCATGAGAAGAAAATCGCTAAGAAATTAATATGATTATAAGTGATTCAATCTATAACAATAATTTTTAAGCACCTTTCTTCACTTCGCTCGTGCACTTCATCGACAATGATGTGCGTTACATTAGACAAAGTGGGATCTACCTCCAATCTGCGCAGTAAAATTCCTGTGGTACAAAAGGTGAGTCTAGTACTATAAGAAATTTTGCTTTCCAATCTTATTTGATATCCTACAGTTGAACCTACGCTCTCACCCCTTTCATCCGCCACTCTAAAGTAATAAAAAACGTGATGCGTGATACTCCATATAATTATCCAGAAACAATTATTCCCTTACCTCTCCGCAACTCCAATAGCAGATATCCTCCTCGGTTGCGTGCAAATCACCTCCATGTGATTCTTATTGTAATTCTGAATCCAATCATCCAATATAAATTGAGGAACTTGAGTACTTTTTCCACACCCCGTCTCGCCACTAATAACTACAACTTGCGACTGATGTATCAAATTTAAAATATCAGTTTTCAATGTCCACGCCGGCAATTTTTTCCGACTCAATAACATTTCGTTGTACTTTTCCGTCAACATTTTCTCAACAAATGATTTGATAATGCGTTTATCCTCGTTAATAATTTCCTCTTGTGTAAGATGCTTTCGGATATCCCGATTCGTTGCTCCTTTCCGGTAATGCTTGGGAAGAGGTTTTCGTTTTTCAACAATAACCTCACTAGAAAACAGTTTTTGTCGGGGATCGATGAACTCAATGTCAGTTTTGAGATGCTCTTTTATTTCCTCCTCTATTTTCAACAATTCCGTTACGGAATAAACACAGGGAATGCCATCCGCGGCTAGAGATTCAGCTTCTTGATAAAGTCTTTTGCAGATATGTAAAGACATAAGAGGAGGAAGGCAAACATCAGATTTCAAAAGTATCAAAGGAGGTTCATAGGGATACTTAGAGTTCTTAGGAAATCGGAACTCTAGCTCAAAAAAATGGGAATCTAAATGGTTATTTTGGTTATCCACAACATCTGGTTCATGTGAAAAGCGGCACTTATTGCCGAACTTGCAAGGAACTCCACGAATAAAGTTTTTACATTTTTCTTTTACTTTTTTGGTTACTATTGGCTTTGGAGGTTTTTGCTTGTTATGATACATGTTAAACAGATAGTCTACTTGAAGCGTTATATTCCAAACATCTTCTGTCTTTCGCTTAAAACATGATTCATAAATCGATTCTAAAGAGCTTCTTTCATCATTCCTCATATCTAACAATTCTGCATCGCTTAAACCATGATCTTGAATATCTTTTTTTCTTATCTTCATATATTTAGCATAAAGGAGTTGCAATGCATCTTCTACAGTATTATCGCAATATTCAAATGCTTCTATACAATGACTTTCATGAAACCCATAACTGAAATAATTGACAATTACTAAATATAAATTCAAGTCAAATCACCTGAGTACCTTTGAAGTCTCATTAAGGCAAATAATTTTAGCCTTTCCACCTCATCTACTGGTCCATCTCTAGTTTGCGAATAGTCACAGCCTCCTTTAACAACTAAACTACCCCGACCTACCCAATACTTTTTTAATACATTAGAGTTGGTGTCACTATAGTCTGATATGTGATTCAGTTTGAAGTCCTGGAAACAAAATGAACAAAAAAAGTGTCCTTACATTACAAATACTCAAGTACATGTTCATTATACTTACAGGTCCATGAATAAACTTTAAAGTTTCCAGAATCTGCTCTTCCAATGATTCATTTAATCTTAAAAATTGCAATTCTTGCTTTACAATGTTTGGCTTTGCAGGTACTTTGGATGTGCTGAAAAAATACATATATAAAGTGGTATTTTATACAAGTTATTTTGAAGATTTCAGAAAGGATCCAGATGGTTGCACAATATTGGTTAACCAGTACAAAGATTAGTTTCATTCAAGAGCTAAAGGTATTAATTGATATGAATATAATTAATAATAATTTACAGAACATTAAAATTGGACGTAGCAATAAGGGATGCTCCAGAAGTAATAGAGAACAAGAGCAAAGAATTGAGAACAAAATTTATAAGCCCAAGAGAGTCCTTATAAAATTGTTATAATCTTTATTGAACAATTTTTAGCTTCAGCAGCTTAATGGTAAACGCTGCTGGAATAACTTTACAAAGAGCCTCATTATTTAAATAGGAAACCATAAAGTAAAGTGTAGATGAACTTTACCTAATTTTGGCTGTGACTGCTCGCCTGAGCAAGAAGTCCGCAGCATTGAGTGCAGCCTCCGAATCCATACTACAAATGAACTGAAGCGCAACTATTAAGTGATATTTTTTAATAATTTGTCAGTATTTTAAATATTTTTACACAGAAAACTATAATCATTTACGAAAATTCCTTCCAAAAATTCCCTAACCTAACTAAGAACTTCAGACTCCAACTTAACCTTTCGTCACTGAAGTAATGTTCAGCCAGTTTGTCACAATAAATGTTAAATGACAAGCTACATATGATGCATGTCTAGAAGTAGAAAATAGATCGATGCATATTGCTATTCTTTGCCGCTTCGAAAGTTAGACAAGAACAACATATAATTCAAACAAACAAAAAAGTTCTTTTCAAACATTTACATAGTATATCAAAAAATTAGGCACTTGAGCAAAAGATGGCAGCAGCAAGGTGTCACTATATGAGTATTCTACGCGGGAAATGTGAATGAGCGCACTTTAGGCCCTGCAAATACATATATTGCATAGATATTATAGTATTTTGTTTAATTAAATATTAATAAGTTCAGGAGATTTCAGCTAATAAAATTGTGGTCTATACCGCATAGTATGAATAAACATGCACTTTAATGTAAAAAATATTACATATAATCATTCATAAATCAATCAAAATTTAAAATAGGGCATTGTCTCTCCTTTAAATTTGAAAAATGTAGTTCATAATAAAAAAATTAGAACCTATTTTACTATGAATGGGTCACTGAACTAAACTTAGAAACCTACTATCTAATTCCAATTCTAATTAATGACTGCCACAAAGTTTCTCTAAGCCAATTTGCACTAATATAGAGACGAAACCTAAAAACAAAGAATATTTTCCATCACCTTTCTAATAATACTAAACAAATATATCTTCAATGTAGGACAAATATATTTAAGTATGTATATGAGTCCTCAAATGCGCTAAAAATTCAAATAGCGATGTAAATTTGCCTTATTTACCTCAAACCCTTGCACACAAAAATTTTAACTTTTGCGTAACTGCTTACGTGGAAAGATCGCCAATTGACTAGGCAAATATCATGAGACCAAATAATAATAAATTATTAAATGGATGACACTGTTAAAATTAATTAACACTATTAGGACCTTTTTGGATTTTGGCAAAAGAGTGTTTGCGGTTGTAACTAGCTTTTAACGATGATCTGTTATCTCTTTATTAACATCCATTTAGGAAGCATTTTGAAACAGGTTTGGAGATCAAAACCATGACCAAGTAAAACAATCAGAAGTTTGGAATATTGGAATTTGGAAGGGGAGAAATGAAGAATATTATTGCAGAACATTAAGAAAATAATATTAGCAATAATGATTATTAAAAGTAGTTTCGCATCTGTAAACATCAGGAATTCTATAACAAATTTACTGTAGCTATCGAGGGAATAGAATGCTTAAAAAATTAATCGGATTTGATGCATTGCACGCATTAACCAATCGTTGTCCTTTACAGTTAATTATTATACACAAAAAATACTAATTAGACTTAGCATCAACTTGGACTGTTTTAAGGAAAAAAAAGGTGCTTACTTCATAAATCTGAAATCATCACGCTGCCGCCAATGCCAATGCTCCAATAAAATAAATAACATACATAAGGAAATTATTCTCAAGGTAGGTAGGTAGGTACCTACAATTTCACTTTAATTCCCAGTCGCAAGTGACGTATATGGGATATACCTAGACCCATTTTATATTTTACACCATATTAACCATAAGATTCTGCGATAGGAATTTAAATTGACTGTTATATTAGCTATGCAAACTAGATTTGCCTCCTTATGTAATTGGTCGGTATATATCTTCATTGAAGCCTAAATGGGTAAAAGTGTCTTGTTCCGGAGGATTATTATTGTAATGTGCCCTAATATTACTAAATCACTTTTTGGAGAAGTAGATATTTCCTTTTTGAATTTTCGAAAATTCCCTTGATAAGTTTAGAATGAAAAAGAAAAGCTATATAATAAAATTCCTTATTCGTTTTGACTTGAAAATTTTAATTTCGTAATTTTATTACTAACTTCATACTCATGGTACCTATTTAGTAACTATAGCGTAAATCGTAAAAAATTTCAAACATAAACTTGTTCTCGCAGAAAATAAATCTTCTGTAGAAGAAAATTTTTAATTAAAAAAATTGTCCACCACCTTTCAATAAATTTTTCATTGCTGGACCAACGTCCTAATAATTACAATTGTTTTTTCGTTTAATCAGACGATCGAGGAATATTAATTAGTTTTAACCATTTGGTTAATTTCGTCCTTCATGTGCATTGGACGTGCATATTATTATAAAATCGGAAATAATTTTAGTTTTCAGTAACGTGACGAGGTTTAATGCATCACTTATAGGCAAAGGTTTATTTGTAATGACGTCGTCTAGTCATACCCTTGATAAGAGCTAGAAAATTCCAATTTCAAAATTCAAAATTTAACTACAGGCAGATACTTTAATGCTGTAGTTCACGTGTGAGAAATTCTTGCCGGGCAAACCAAGAAAAGAGCAGTCCTGAACCCAAAGATTAAACTTAAACAAATTTTAATGAAAGTGAGAATCAAAATTAATGTAAGAAAAACTATTTAAAACACATTAAAAATTAAATCATTAAGAACTTAATTGTTAAAGTTCTAATAATTTTGCCAGAAAGATAATTTTCATGGATAGATTGGTGGATCTGATTAATCCACATACATACATATCTATCACATTGTATCGATGGAAAACATCAGCACTTTAATAATCTTTGCGTTATTGAGCGTATCAAGTGAGAAACATTGCTCTTCATTCAAAATTTAAGTCTTATGTCGTTTGAGGTAAAGATTTGGAAGATGGTTATGATGAATGGTGCATCGGAATGCTGTACATTTAATTTTTTTGGCTAAATAAATATGTTTTTCACGTAAATCTCATATTCCGAAAAACTTCGTTTAAAAATTCAAACATATGAAAGTCAAGTTTTGGCTTTAAAATGACCTCTATGTAGAGGTCAAGATGCATTGATCACTGGAATATTGGAATACAATTTAGTATCGAAAAATCCCCACCTAGGAAACTTTACCAACAAGAAAACTTCAAAAGGAACAATTAAACGTGGAGGTATGATTGGTTAGTAAATTCCCGCTTTTACTTGAAACTAATAAGTTTCCGTTGAAATTATCTTCTGAGTAAAGTTGTCAATGTATTGATCTAATAGCCCTTATGCTATCACATATGATATTTTATACGGATTTATTTAAAAACAAAGTAAATTATATAATTGAAATATATAGAGTGTCCTACAGAAAACCGCTCTTTCTAAGAACTATAGGGCGAGTATAAGTGACACGAAATGTTTGCATGGCGCCGAAAATAAGAATAAAGTTACCTCGATGTAGAAACTTACACGACCAACAATAAAATATAAATATATTGATAAAAATTAAATACATGCATTAGAATAAGAAAACAATGAGTACAATTTTATGTAGAAAGGAATCACTTTCAGCCACACCGATGAAATAGAAGACAGACGGATAAAGAAAAAGTGGAAAATACATAGATACAATTGGTACAAAATAGTTCTTCAAATATAAAAATGAAAAAATTTAAGGGAGAATTTACGAAGAATCGTATCTCTAAAATATCTAGAATATAATTAAACTATACTAATCTCTAAACATATCTTTAAAAAGTATTTGACAAAAAATCGTATACTCAAGGTTTGACGATAAGCTTCTTTAAACATTAATAATAGTAATCAAAAATAGACTTAAAAATGAGCAAAATATTGTTGGAAACACTAAATGAATTAAAAAATGATCATTTCTAAATTTATAGCATAACAAGACCTCAATGAGCACTTCACTTACTTTGTTAATTCAAAGGTTTGGCGAACTAAAGTACGAAAGCATTGATTGAAAGGTGCAATTTCTATAAAAAGACGAGGTGCAGGAAGTATCACATAATCAAATTTCTTTGGAAGTAGGTAATCTGTTAATCCAAGTATTGTTTTCCACTCATCAATGTTTCATACAACTCGGCTACGTAAACCAACAGGCCAAGTTAGCAGTTATAAATCCGTTAGATAACAGCAATACTAAAACTCAACTACAGTAGCATAGGAAACGAAAACTCAATGCACATGAAAAATAAATCAACAAAAATCATTATTACGGAGTGAGTTAATAGCAATTTTAATGAAATCACAAAGCGAGCTCTCATCACGGATTCGTTCAAGCCTGTTCTTCCATTTCTTCCTGGATCGCGACTTACGCAGGTCACGTGCAGCAATTCTGATTTAAAATAGATTAAAAGAATTTGCAAAACACAGTGAGTAAACTTAAAGGAAAAAGCAATTTGAATTAATATAAATATTTAATAACGGTTCGCATCAGCGCGGTGGATACGGCAATGATTTTGCACTGCTTGCAACACCGTTTGACAAAACTCGAGCACCTACAGCTAAGTAGTTTTAAGTAATTTACAGTTGTTATCATTGCCCCTCCTATCTGGTACTTAGACAATCCAAAGAGAAGGATGAACTTATAATAACGTCCGCTCGTCGCTTTTTCGAACCCATTTGTCCGTTGCATTTTATCAACCCCGCTATCACGCGTAGTAATCTTAATCATTATCGTCTTCTCCTCTATTTCTTGGTTGATATTATTTTATCAGTATTTTCAAATGTATCGCGAATTAAATTCAGGATATACTATATGCAACCAATACATTTCAATGTGAAAATTGTCGGCGACAATTGATTAAGACCGCTCCTCAAATTTCCGTTGAAAAGAAGTTGTGTAATAAAATGCCATCATTACTGCTTGATTGTCCTGCAATCACTCGAGATATCAACAAGCTGCCGAAAATCTGTGATAGTGAGTGTTCGCGTATGTATTGGCGTCTAACTTCGACAAGTCATTAGATACTACATATCATCAGGTAAGCAGAATCCTCAAGACAAAATTGTCTTGAAACGCGCGATAAGGTACTTAAGTATTTATTTACCGCTTACACTGGCACACTTTACAAAAAAAAATCACAGTTACATAAACGATAAGTTTCGAAAAGAAATTGTCCCATCTTGATGAGAACCGACTTAGTGAGTCTCAACCTCCTCTGCCGAAAACTACCCCTAAAGATATTGTTGGCAGTATTTTAACTTTGAAGAGGTGTTGAAAATTTTGGACGTTCTTTGCAAAATTCGTCCTTTTTAGAAAGAACAGTCGCCAATTAGAATGTCGAAAAAGCAGTGGTTGGTGCTCTTGTGCCTCTATGTGATGTATCTATTGGCGGGGGCTGCGATTTTCTATTATGTGGAAGCCAAAGAGGAACTTAAGAGGGCGAATATTGAGATAAAAGAAAGGGAGAATTTGGAAAGTAAGTAGCTTAGGGATGGAAGGGATTAAGTTACTTTGGTCACATACTCAAAATCGACTGTTTATTTTCCACGATTATCAGAAATCTACTCACAGCTGTAATTCCTTGATGGTTGAGATTCGTTGTACTAGATGAAATAAATACTGATCAACGTGTCAATATACTTTTATTTGCAGAATGTAATATCTTTTTATATGAATAATCAACATTTGTTAGTTCAAAATAACAGTTCACAGTTGTTCAAATCAACTAGTTTTTAAGATTATTTCCTTTACGTTTGTCAATACTTTACCTCCATGGCCGAAAGTTTTAATATAAAAGGTTTGAACACATTTTCAGGTCTGTTCTGTTAGCTCCCTAGATTAGTTAAGATACGCCTAAGGCTTTTTTAATGTAATTTATCTTTTTTTCAGATGCATTTCAGAGTAGACCTTTTCCCTAAAGAATTCAGCTTTTCAAATGTATACCCGCTGAATTTTAACAGTCTTAGTCATACTTTTAGGAGAAGTAAAACAAGGCATTTACTTCAAATCATCAGTTCATGATTTAACGCATTTATTTGAGACACACGTTGATCATTTTCTTTAAAAGTTGTGTCTTGTTATTGCTAAAATATAAATCTAATTTTTTATTTCCTGTACATTTACTTTGATCTACATCTTTTGCTTCGTCGAAACGAATCTCAAAAAATTACTCTGTTCCATTTAAAATTTTCAAGAAAGCTTCGTCTGTGCTGTGTCAGTGATAAATCGTAATAAAAGAAATTATGAAAGTAAACTTTCTTTAACCTCAAATATGTGCATTTAAGTTCATCACTTTATTATGAACTGTTTCAAATAAACGCCTCTATAGTGAATTTGATTGTTTCGTGGCTTCCTTTCTTAAACAATATCAACCAACTTAAATTCGAGAAATTTTTTATTCCTCTGAATATTTTCCTTGTGTAAATGTCTCCTTTTTTGTGAAATGTTACTGCTGAAACTAAGATCCAGAAATTCTACTGTTCTTCTTGGAATTAGGAGTTCTTGAACTTTTAAAGTCTACATAAAATTTAGCCGGTAATATTTTCTTATGATTTGATATGTTTTTTCCTAATATCTTTGTTTCGAAAATCTGCACAAATTTAGAACTTGGCATTTTCGATTTATTTGATTCTTCTACATAAAAGCATCTCAGCTTAGTTAAGGATCCTGTTTATTTGATCTATTTTCCTTTTAACGAATGTCAGTGATGTTTTACTGTTAAATATGGCAAAAGCTCCCCTTTTTTTGCACTATATAATCTCGTCTTTTTCTTTAAAATTTTTTATTTATTTGTTTATATTTTATGCATTTCTTCCGTCGCTTTTGTGTTAAACATTTCCCCCTTGCAACTTTTGATATATTTGGATTTTATTTAACCATTTGCTTATTTAATGACCATACTTAAGTTGTCATTAACACCTCTTTTCACTTTGATTTTCAACACATTTCAGACTCTTTTCTTGGTCTACATTCACTTCCTTTCCCCTTTCAATATTAGATCGCAACATTCTGAAAATGTACAGGTTGTAACTTTTCCAACGTTTCCCTCAAAAACTTCACTTTTGAATAAATCCCATGTATGTATATTTTAATACAAAGTTATTTCCATGTCTTCAAATTTGAAGAAAATGCGACAGATAGTGTCGCTATATAGTGTTCGATAAAGTAAAATTCAATCATAAAAATTGATGAATTTCAACAACTTCCCTTTTTAAATAAAAATAGAGGTAATATTTCTCTTATAAAAACTGATCAGTCCGGGCTATCTATTTCCCGAATAGAAATGAAGAACACGGAACGTTAAATTATGAATGTTGAAAACCTCTCATCATGTTGATTAAAACAATTTGAAAATTCGTTGAAGTAAGTCCACAGTTATGCAATAAAGATTTTTCAATGTTATCTAGCTAATTCCAAAAAATCAGATTATAAGCTTAATATCCCAAAATGAAATACCTCGGAATCTTTAAAAATTAATATTTCCTGTTACTGAATTGCTGGATTTGAATATTGCTCAAAAATTGACAGAGATAAGTTTAGAAATATATTCATATTTAATTTCGTACAATCCACTAAATCAAAGTAAATCGTGCAACGTAGTATAAAGAAATTGCATATTTTTTTTTAGGTCCCGCATCTAAGCACTTGACTTCCACATCTGTATTCCCTATTTAATTCTATTATTCGCAGATTATTACTGATAACATCACTTTTCAGTTAGCTACACAATACATTAGTAATTATTATCATGAGTCCATTTTAAAGTGCGGTTTGGCAATTTGTTCTTAAGAAATTTAAATTAGAAACGGTTAACCATAAGGGATTTCTAAAATAATAATAGGTGTTTGTTAACGTTAGAATTATTTATCAAGCGAACACATGATAATTGTGGTATGTAAGTTTATCAACAGTAATTTTTTTATTGGTTTTGCTTATACTGAAATTATAAATTCAGAGGTGCAGTTTTTCAGTATTGAAAAAATCATAAGATAGGGATAGTCATTAAAGCATTATACCACTACAAGCAGTTACTCATTCCGGTCATATCAAATTTAATGACTTTTAAGTATTTGAAAAAACTTAAAACATACGTAAGAATACATAGAGATATCGGTTACGTGTACCACTGGAAAAATGCCTGCTTATCTTCGATAGGTTTTTCCTGTGAATGTTATGGGCGGAAATGTTTAAAACACTAACCAAAAACATAAAAAACAATGTAGAGTGTATTTTTAAAACTTGAATTATTCGGCCCAATCGGTAAAGAAATAATACTAACTTATTTATGCGTTCAAACAAGGCTAAAAGTAAAGGTTTTTCCATATTGCCTATAATGGAAAAAAGCAGCTGTCAGGCTTTTTTTCGATAAGAGGCCAGCAGTTATTAATAGCTCCGTATATTAAGTAGCGTTTATTTGCAAAAATAACCATTTTTGCAATAGCTATAAGTTTTAAACCTGTTCACTCATATTACATACTTATACGTACTAATATTTCCACACTAATAATAATATATTAATCGATGAATAAAAATTTATCAGGTACGAAATACTTGAAATATTGTAATGTCCTCTATATCTTACAATTCTGCCATCTTGAGGTTTAAGCCTTAGCTCTCCTGCATTAGATTTTGTCAGGTTTCTCGAAACGCGACTACTGAGAAAGTTGACTGACGTTATTTATACAGGGTCATCCAACGAAAACTTGACCCCTCCTTAATCTTGAAAAATAAGGACTTTTCGGAAAGTTTCCGAAATACGACAAAACGGTTTTTGAAGGGGACGAATTTTTATATAAAATTCATCCTCTCTTATGTGCGTCACAGAAATCCTTTCAAAAATTTTTAAATGACATGATGGGTCCCATTCAATAATGTAATGCGATATAATTCATCGATTAGCTTTTGAGAAAAATAGCTATAAATTTCGTAGAAAGTGCAATACAAACTCAGTTAAATAGTATATACACTATTCAAGGTGGTTTTGAAAGACCTCTTATTTTAGATATCAAATGACCTCTAGCGTCATTTAAAATTTTTGAGACGTTTCTGTGACGCTCTTAAGGGTGAAGTTTAGAGGTTGAATGTTAGACATATAAAAAAAATTGTCCCCCTCAAAGACTGTTTTGACATATTTTGGGGATTTTCCAAAAAGTCCTTGTTTTTTAATATTGAGGAGGAGTCAAGGTTTCGTTTGATTACTCTGTATAGCTCGCTCTCTTGATGCAGATGAATTACAAATCGCTTTTAGCATTGTAATATTTGCTAAAAATTTTCCTGAAAAAATACTCGATTAAATAATTATGTAACAAAACCGGTATAGTCTTTTTGCCCGTTTTTACTTCACTTATGGAATTTTTTTATCTGTGCATTTACGCACATATCATCGAAAAATACATACTCTTAATATCTATAATGCAAGATACATTTTCTGATTAAGTAATATGTAGGTTACCAAGGGATTTTGTAGTATCTGCAATTTACAAATATCAACAATTCTGAACATCGATGAGCACTCAGAAATATTGATACAACCTCAGCAAACTTATACGATTCAAATGCTCGTGCACCTTTTGAAATTTACACTTGACGTCTTTTAGAGTGCTCAGTCCTGTTGTGCAAGATAATATCTCGGTAATTGTGATATTGTTTCGTCATTGTTGATAATAAATTGAAACAAACGCTGCAAAAAGTACCACTTTATGTCTATTTGGTTCCAGGTCTACATTAAATAAAAATGACAAATAACTTGTTAGTACCTTTTCAGATGATATAATAATTGATTCATGCATCTGCAATAATGTATCAAATTAGTGTAGGTTTGCTAATAAGGCGAAATGTTTGTGCACCTAACAGTTAAATGTACAGATGACAAATTGATTTTTAAGTCTCGTGGAGCAAACTCGGTTAAAATGATATTTTCCCCTTAAATATTTTAATAATATTCCGTATATTTCAATAATACCAGGATGTTAAAAATTCTGAGAAAAAATTCGTACTCGTGATCGACTACTTATCGTACATATTCTTATTTCATTATATAATTTGTTCATGTATTATACAAATCTATACAGCTATAAAAAAAAATCTTAGAAATACATAAATCTAAATTTAGTATTAAATCCTTCTTCAATCACTGTTAGCTGAAAGTATAAATCTATTGACTAACAGCTGTCTCATTTTATATCCAAAACTCATTATATTTATTTTTTAAGACGTCCACTCTTTCACTTCAAACATCCTTTTTTCAACAAACCACCAACTAAAAAGTCAACTACGAAAGAGATTTTAATATTTTAACCAATTGTCTATGGCTTCAAGGCTTATGTTAGAACAAAAAAAAACATCATAATGAAGGAAAAATAGTGATGATAAAGACCTAAACAATATGAAGAAATGAAAAAAAGAAAGGTTATACTGAAATTATCCCTATAAGATATAATCCCATAAATTTAATAATGGGTTCGAATCTTGTTATTTCTGACTATAAGACACCATCATAACAAATTATGAGTTTTTGAGAAAAATAATGAAGAAAATTTTTAAATTATAAGAACCTTTCTAGAAGATAAGTAAGTCTTCTTTATTCACCATTTCATTCAATATATACAAGAGATCCCAACTTTCAGGGGTTGAACTTCACTTTTTTTGGAATTCAATTTTAAGTACGATTTCTACATAGAAAAATAATCGTAAATTGCTATGTAGATTATATCCCAAAAATGTTTCGTAACAGAAGTATAGTGCGTTAAAGTTTTTGTAGAAAATTAGAAATTCATTAATTTCTCATAAACCACTTGATATATTTTATTGCAATTTTATAAGCGTTACTCATATGAAGCAGCTCATTTTTTGAAGTAAAATATAATATTTGATTTCAACAGTAGCAGCATTGGCCTAACCTCGAATATATTTAAAGAAAAAAATATAGGGCACTGGTTTTTCTCGAAATAAAAATCACATTTATAGTCTGCATTCATTTTTCAATAAAAATTATATGTAACCTTTTGTTTGGAGAAGACACTATTTTAAAGTAAAAAAATTTAAATCTTCTTAATGTAGTTAATTTTTTTAATATTATTTTTAAAATAATGTTGAAGTTATTTTCAGTTTTTTAATCAAAAAAATTTAAAAATTACTGATCAGCAGGTTGTTAAGGAAAACAATTGTCGCTTTTTTCTAGCGCAAAATTTAATTCACTCGTTGATGTCAAAAATATACTGCGTGACATAGAAAAGAGAACACCCCGTAAAAATGATTTGATTTAAATAATTTTTGGTATGCATGTTGTTTACACCAAAACCACCAAACAAATACTTCATTAAAAAGTTGAACAAATTTAATTGTTAAAAACTAAAAAAAATTTAATAATTTGTCGGTCCTCCGCGGTGTCTTATACATTCCTGTACACGTCTAGGCATGGATCTAATGAGGTGATTGATGTCCTCTTGGGGGATCTCATTCCAGGCTAACTGGACAGCATGACACAACATCGCTAGGGTTTGCGGGGGATGGGGTAAATTATGCAACCTTCTACCTATAATATCCCATACATGTTCGATCGGTGAGAGGTCTGGAGATCGAGGTGGCCAAGGTAGCAAATTGACTGCATTTTGTTGGAAGAAGTCCATAGTCACTCTAGCCACATGTGGTCGTGCATTGTCTTGTTGGAAAACTGGATCAACAAGAGTTTCCAGATAAGGCACAAGATGAGGTTCCAGGACTTCTTGGATGTATCGCTGGGCTGTCATACTGCTTCTGACGAAAACTAAAGGTGACCTGCTACCATATGCAATGGCACCCCAAACCATTACCCCAACAGTCTGATGGACATGCCTCTGTATTACAAACTGAGGATCCCATGTTTCACCCCGTCTCCTTCGTATTCTTGCCCGACCATCATGCATACCGAAACAGAATCTGGATTCGTCACTAAACACGATATTATCCCATTCCAGAGTCCAATGTATCCGTTCTTGGCACCACTGTAGTCGATTTTGACGATGATTTAAGGTGAGGGGTAACACGAGATAGGGACGGTAGGAAATCAATCCAAAACTTCTTATGCGGCGATAAATGGTTCGTATCCCAATGGGCCTTCCATACTCAGCGAACCACTGATCCGCCAGCGTCCTCGACGAGACGAACCTATCTCTTAGGGCCATAATTCGGAGTCGGCGATCTTGGCGTTCTGTAGTTCTTCGAGGTCGTCCAGTACCTGTTCTTCTGCCTGTTTGCCCTTCTTCGAACCATCCCTGACAGCATCTCACTATAGTGTTTACACTACGGTTCAATCTAGTGGCGATTTCCCTAAATGACAGACCAGCCTCTCGTAGACCCACTATTCGACCCCTCTCAAACTCGCTCAATTGATGAAAATTTCGCTCTATTCTGGTTCTAGGCATATCTCTACGCAGTTTCTAAGCACACTACACTCCAATAAATGTTATTTTCCAGTTGTATTGTTGATATTTTATTGCAATTTTTATATTTAAAAAAAACCTAAAATTCCGAATAACTCGTTAATACGTAGATAAATATGAGTGAAATTTAGATCGTTTCTGCTATACATATAAACAAACATGCATACCAAAAATTATTTAAATTAAACCATTTTTACGGGGTGTTCTCTTTTCTATGTCACGCAGTGTATATCAAACTCGATGGGTTACACTTCGAACAGTGGTTGTAAAATTCAATCATGTTTAACAACTAGCTAATTATTATTTTTTTAACTTATTTGACTTAAAAAAATGAAAATTGATTCAACATTATTTTTAAGATAACAATTGAAAAAATGAAGTGCTGATGCATTACGGTGATTTTAATTTTTTTATTCTAAAATGGTGTGTTTCCCAAGAAAAAAGATTAGATATCTTTTTTATTCAAAAATGAATGCAGACTACAAATGCGATTTTTATTTAAAAAAACCAGTGTCGTACATTTTTTTTCTTTAAATATTTTTAAGGCAATGCCTGTATGCACGCTGATGCTGAAATCAAATACTATATTTTACTTGAGGAAATTAGTTGTTTGATATGGGTAACGCCTACAAAATTGCAATAAAATATATCAAGCGGTTTATAAGAAATAAATTCATTTGTAATTTTCTACGAAAACTTTACGCACTGTTTTTTGGTTGCAAAATATTTTTGGGACCTAACTTATATAGCAAACTACGATTATTGTTCTATGTAGAAAACATGGTTAAAATTTGATCCCTAAAAGTATGAGTACCTTGTATATCATAGTCATTTTTCATTGTCAGTCATTTAAATATCCTGTATTCTGATGAAAAAATAGCAAGGAAGTGCAACTCAAATGAATGGGCTTCTTTGAGGCTCTAGAACAAAAATATTCAAGAAGGAGGAATTTTTCTTACATTTCATATCAAATATCTCAAAAATATCTTCTCTATTTTACAAAAAAAAACAAAACATTTTTACTAACGGTCAAGTCGAAGAATATCTTTTACCCAGATTTTATGTATAGTCTATACCCACGCACTTATGATATCGAATATAAATCTACAGTTTCCTTGCCCAACGACACTATACATTTTTTTAATTATCTAAGTTAAAAGACATTTTTAGCACAAGAAGTAAACTGGCAGAACAGATTTGCATATATCTACCTGTGTTTGTCCTTATGCAAAATTGTTTAGTTGTTTACAAGGGACGATTGTTAATTACTATGATCCAATATTCTATTATACAATTTCAATCTTTCGGATTGAATGTATTATCTAAGGTGGAATTGCAGTAGTTTAACAAAAATAAAGATACTGCAACTAGGTAGAAACCTTTGAAAGGATTTTTAGACACATTTATTTAAATAATACAGAATGAAATCAAGAGCTGTTTTTGAAGGATTATCTGTATGCTATGACTAATCCAATACACAAAAATAAAACAATCTTCATAAAGACATATTACGATAAGATCTTAATCCTGATGATCTTTTAAATACGAATTATGAAGATTCATTCTTGATTTGGAATCGGCCTGGTATTTGACCGAGAAATTTGTCAATGAAACCGAAACGTTTTGGTACATTGTGAACCGAAAAAGTCATGCTGGTAATTCTGGTTTTTCTTTATATGCGTCTAATGGCTGAACTAGATTAAGGAATCTTGAAATCTTTGACCCTCGACTCACCTTTGTAACGCATTGTGTATGCATGTATTTAGGAATTTCGCTCTGCTATCCGTAAAAGGCCGTTTCACTTTTGCTGTCAAGTTTACGTACGTTTATTTTTATTTTTTGCTGTGTGATTTAAGGAAATATTCCACAGAACTTGTAGAATCTAGGTTTAGGGTATAGAAAAGGAACTGGATGTGACTTTATTCACATTTTCATTATTATTTTTTATAGGATTTTTTAAGAGTTCAAATTCCAACTATGTGATTCCTCTATCTTCCCTAAAATCTGCAGCAGGATTTCTGAAAAATCAGAAGCGTACGGTGAGCGAATTTCAAAAAAGGTTAAACATCGGGAAATCGTGAATTTCGAAAAGAACTCCCGCAACCTGTTACCTATGTTGGCAGCTGGAATTCCTCCACGATCTAATTTATTCCTTCACTTCAGTTGTTTGAATTTTCGCGAGGAAAGTCTGTAAATCTAAAATTGTGATAATAGCACCTACAAATATACAACGTGTTCCAAATCCGTTGTGCTATCATTGCTATTTCTTAAACGCTAAAAGTTACAGAGTCCGTTAAATTAGAAAAAATATGCCAAATGATTTTTAGTTTCCAAGTCAATACGAAAAGACTCAAATTTAACCACATATAATTTTCTAAATAAATCAAAAACTAAAGATTTTAATATCATTTTATAATTTAATAACAAATAAAAACAATTATTGGTGCCCATTGAGATATTATTTTTCTACTTTTTATAATCTATTACATTTTCAAATTTGGAAATATTTTAAATAAAAAGTTCATTATTACTAATTTTTTATCGATTACCTATGACTTGATTGATAATTTATTTATTTACATAACATTTTTGAGCAACATAATAATTGCGTTTTTTATTTAGAGCTTCAGAGCCGTCTTAACTTATTAAGAAAAAGTAAAAATACCTTTTTTAAACTAAAACGTCAAAAAATTCTATCATGGTATATCATTGTAAAAAAGTCACTTACGACTTTTAAAAATTTGCCAAAAAATACAAGTTCATGTTTAAAAAACTCAAATTGTCTCAAAAACTAAGCAATATTTAAAATTTAGACATTGACTGGTTTGTAGATACAAAAAAAATATAAAATCTTTATATCAAACATTTTACTGAAAAATCTTTAATTTTCGATTTATTTAAAAAATTATATTTGGCTAAATTTTAGTTTTTCCATAATAACTTGAAAACTAAAAATAATTTAACAACATCGTTCTCAGTTTTTAAAAAAGTATTAAATTTGACACATGTTTTCTAATTTAACTGACTCTATAACTCTTACCATTTAAGAGATAGTAACGATAGTACATAGGATTGGGGACACCCAGTATATCTTCTTTTAAAATGACAAATTATCTATCTTTAAAAATTTTGATTCCTAATAAATTACAATTTATTTTTTCAGTTCAGCTGAAAAGTCACTTCCAAGGAAATTACACGCAGAGGAAGCAACTTTTCGCTAGTCTCACTGAATACTGTGGAAAGCCACTGGACTTTGACATGAGTGAGCAACCCATAGATAGCAAATGGGACTTCTATCACTCCCTGTTCTTCGTTATAACAGTGGTTAGTACTATAGGTGCGTATATACATAAATATACTTAAAAATAAGAAAACAATTTACATGTGAGCGTAATCAGGTGCGCCTCTGCAAAGAGTAAAACTCCTTTTTTTCACCTATAAAGAAAATGTTTAAGTTCATGAGACGACCTTGATGGTTACGAATTTGCGTCGAAAAAATATTAAATACTAAATAAAACATTGAGTTTATTTTATAAATTAGCACTCAAAGGCGCTCCTTCAATGAATAGAAAACTAGAAACAATTAAATTACAATCTTGATTTAGAATACAAAAAATATTCTTGATTGGTGAGATGTCACTGGTGACCTCGACTTTGATTTAATTTTTTTGCTTTAAAAATTTAATTAATATTTTAAAATGGGAAGCAGGGGCGTCTCTCCAGGTAAATTCATATTAGGTGTACAACTTTGCTTCCGCCGTTTTTTTTCCGAATTTCGCGATTTTATTGTAAAAAACTAATTATACCTTTAGGATCCAAAGTATTGTCCATCGCTGGCCACTACTTTCTCCCATCTTTCGGGCAGCATACGAATCCCGTGTTGAAAAAATTGGACATCTTTTGAAGCGATCCACGATTCTATCCAATTTCTTACTTCTTCATAAGACCGGAAGTGTTGGTCAGCTAGCCCATGTGCCATGGATCGAAACAAGTGATAATCAGAAGGAGCTAGGTCAGGAGAATATGGCGGGTGGGGTAGGACTTCCCATTTCAATGTTTCCAAGTATTTCTTGACCACTTGCGCAACATGGGGTCGAGCATTATCGTGCTGCAAAATCACTTTATCATGTCTCTCGTTGTATTGCAGCCGTTTCTTTTTCAATGCTCGGCTCAAACGCATTAATTGGGTTCGATAAAGAGCACCTGTGATTGTTTCAGTTGGTTGTAACAGCTCATAATATATTACGCCGAGTTGATCCCACCAAATACAGAGCATGATTTTGGAACCATGAATAGACGGTTTGGCCGTCGACGTGGAAGCATGGCCGGGATATCCCCAAGTCTTTTTGCGTTTGGGATTATCGTAATGAACCCATTTCTCGTCCCCAGTCACAATACGATGCAGAAATCCCTTCCGTCTTTGCCTTGCAAGCAACTGTTCACAAGCGAACAGACGCCTGTCAATATCTCTTGGTTTCAACTCGTACGGCACCCAATATCCTTGCTTCTGAATCATTCCCATGTCTTTGAGGCGTTTTGAGATTGTTTGTTGAGTCACTCCCAATGATTGTGCCAATTCTTGTTGACTTTGACACGAGTCTTCGTCAAGTAATGCTTCCAAGTTCGCATCTTGGAAAACCTTCTTTCTTCCACCGCTATGTTGGTCTTCGACGTGAAAATCACCGTTCTTGAAGCGCTGAAACCACTCACGACATGTCCTTTCACTAATAGTGGCTTCCCCATAAGTATCTGAGAGCATTCGATGAGCCTCAGCAGCAGATTTCTTCATATTGAAGCAGAAAAGTAAAACCTCCCGCAAATGACGAGAATTTGGCTCGTACACTGACATTTTCAATTGCGAATAACTTTATGATGAAGACACAAATAGACTAATATTTTTATGAGGTTATGTTAACAGGTGCCCAAGGCTCCTGCATGCCCACATGGGGTTATTTATTTCGATCATTACTTACCGCTACATACATCTATTCAAAAACGGCGGAAGCAAAGTTGTACACCTAATAATATTATGTATTATTGATTGTTTTTCATTTTCTTTACTAGGATACGGAAATTTAGCTCCTACCACAATGTTCACTCGTCTCTTTATGATTTTCTACGCTCTTGTGGGGATCCCGATGAACGGAATCGTCATCTATACTTTAGGGGAGTTCTTCGGGAAATCGGTAAAAATCGTCTTTTCATGTAAAAATTAAGTTTTAAGCAAAACATCTACTTCCATTTACATTAAAAC
This sequence comes from Euwallacea similis, assembly GCF_039881205.1. Lineage (NCBI taxonomy): Eukaryota > Metazoa > Arthropoda > Insecta > Coleoptera > Curculionidae > Euwallacea > Euwallacea similis. The sequence goes on from NC_089624.1 coordinate 4,070,101, forward strand.
GATATTATTTACTTATTTTGATATTCATAATCGGAGACTTCTACTTCAAAATGTCAATCGCAGGAATTTGGAGTGGGTATTTAGGTTCAATTAGCAGAATGCGAATTGACTTGATTGAATTTATCTATCTTTATGTATTGTTTGCACTTACGAGTTTTTCTTCTTAGAAATCTATTATAGTGCAGATATTTTAAAATTCTGTTATATCTGAAAAATAAAAAATTGCAATAAAAAAAATTAGGAACCTTAATTGCAGTTCACGAAACTTCATCAGAGATGGAAAAATTCCAAACTAGAAGCCAAATTTGACTACGATACTGCAAAATTGGGCCTAATTGGGCAGGTTATATTATATTTGGTACCGGGATTTACTTTTTTCATTTTTCTACCTTCTACTATCATGACAGTGTTCGAAGGATGGCCCTATGATGTGTCTGTTTACTATTCTTTTGTATCATTGACCACTATAGGATTCGGAGATTATGTGGCTGGTGAGTATAATATCATACGTACTATCATTAATAAATAGACATTTTATTAATGCTAATGGTATCTAAAACGTAGTTTTTTTTATCAGGTACAATTGACACGTACGGCTTTGGTTCTCTCTATGCAGTCTACCAAGTGTTCCTCCTCGTCTGGATCATCGGAGGAATGGGATACGTCCTCATGATCCTCAGCTTCATCACTGATGGTATGCGCAGCAAAAGAATAAAACAAATCGAACACATGCTCAGTGAAAATATCAAAAACACACCCAAGAAGATCAGGGGGGAACTCAGAACACTCCTGCATGAAATGCTCTTCATGCGAGTGAAACCTGTCTATAAAGGAGAATTCCAATATGTTCCATCGATAATCGATCGAAGCCAGAGTTGTCCAGATCTAAGCACTTACAAGACGCAATCTCCTAATGCGATTAGAAAAAGAGCTATGTCTGAGTGCTATCGAGCGGTGAACTTCCAAAAAGTTCAATCCGATACAGATTTGGATAGGATAGATAAGGAGAGGACGTTTATGCCCAGTAGCGATCTCTTCAATCAAACAGAACTGTTGTTTAAAGTCTGCAATGCTTTGAGTTGCGAGTCGCTGCACCATCACCAACAAAACGAAGGTATTCATGGGTTTAGTGATGATTCAATTTTGGCTTCTGAGTATTACGATCCTGCAATAAAACCCAAGAAAAGAAGGGCTATAAGCGATGTTAGACCTCCAAATAAATTCTTGCATGAAGCTGTAAATGGCAACACATGGTATGGAACAGATGCGGCTGAGGCGTTGAAAGAGTACCGCAGAAGGCAGAGAGCGAAGTCAGTGGTGGATTATAAGAAGCCTGAAAAGGAGAACATTTTCAAGAAAATACGGAATCGGCTTATGTCCAGAGATGAAACATATCAACAAGATGTGATGAAACCCAAGATTGAACCAAAAGTAGAATCTCCGCCTTCTTTATTTGTGCGCAGAGAGTCGTTGCTCTCACCACCAATTCAGGACCGAATATTAGAAAAAACTTCAATAGCTGACTTCATAAGGGCTCTATCCGTCATATCTACAGCTGAAGACGATAATCTTATAGAATCACCTCCTAGATCTCGAAGACATGGAATTGTAGTGGCTCAAAGTAGGAGGTCTTCTTTAGCTCCAGAGTTTCATCCCCATGAAGTGAGAGTACGCAGAAGATTTTCCCTAAGACCTGCAGAAGAAACTCTTCTCACAAACGTACTCCCAACTAAACCGAAAAGGAAAGTTTCAGTTACTTTTCTAGATGAAAGATGTAATTCCTTGCTGGGGGATACCAATATACCCCCCACCTTAAAGGAAAATGCAGTGTTCTCACCTGAAACGCAACAGCCACCCCCCTATTCTAGTGTTCCATTGAGTACACCCCGACAGTTCTCAGTGAAAGCAGTAAATACAGCGAATATACTTGTGAGTCCTGTGCAGAAACAGTTGCAAAAGCGGGATAAGGCAGAGAGTACTAGCAGTAGTAACAAATTATAAAGACGTGTTAAGGCTGATTTTTAACATTCAGATACTCAAATGTTTTCCTATTACCGAGAGTCTGTGATTTAGAGTAATATGTGTCTTTGGTAGTGTAAGGTTGTTTTTAATATCAGAATAGTATTACAGGGTGTCGTTTTAGCGCTAACTTTAATTATGGGTTAAAATGATGATTTCGTATTTTTCTCCCTGCGCCATTGCGATTGGCCAATAGTTACTATTGTACATATTTACCTTAATTGTACATTGTTAAAGTTGTAATTTATTATTACTATCTCGTTTATATCTTTCATTTTAATAATTTCACTTTAATTTAAACTTTCACTTCAAGTAAAAATTAATTAAAGAAATCTGGTAAATTTACACTTCTGCTCTCAAAAAAAGTTGGATTAATTTGGACGTTTGTATTACCAGAATTTTTCGCCAGTGTTACAAAAAATCATCGTAGAGACTAGACTTGGCCCAAAAGCTCAAAGTTCCTTAACATTGAATGCAACATTAATTTTAATTCGGTAAGCTGCAAGCTTAACTTTAACCCATTCAATTTAGTAACAGTGAAAGTTTAATTTAATTATTACCTGAGAAGTATAAATTAGAGATAATAGTATGAAATAAAAACCTGTATCAGCGTTCAATGAGTTATAGCATAAATACGTCCTTTGACAGTATTAATGGTAAGAATAACTGGCAGCTTAGGAATTCGAAGGTAAGGTTAAGATTACCGGTTGATATTTTAAATAATACGGAATTTCGATACACAGGGTGTACCATTGGAAACTCTGCACTCAATTTAATTTGAACTACGATTAAATTGAAAAAAAAACATTAAAAAATTGCCGCGACATGTCGATTTTGTTTTCGAGGGAGATACATTTTAGCGTTAAATGCAGATTCACCAAAACAACCCCTTTGCGGAGGCGCATTCAATATTAGAATCTCAAATAGCACTGTAGATCGAGTGACACCTCATTTTAAAGGGTTTTTAATTCTAATTGTCCACATGTAATTTGCTTTCAATTATAGATACATTCAAATACATTAAAAATAATTGAAATTTTTGGAATTTTCCATTAAAATTGAACTACTGCTAAATAAACCTGATTTAAATGAGTGACCGTGGATACAAATTTGATAAATTGAAGGTGCGAAGGTTTTACATGTAGCCACTTCAAATCTCATTACAATTTGCCCAGCCTGTACGTACTTTAAAATTTGTCGATTGCGTTGGTTTATTATTTAACAGGTGATCTAAAATTGAAGAAAAAATACATGTTGACAATCAGAATTAAAAACCCTTTTAAATGAGGTGTCGCTCGTTCTATAGTGTATTGAAGTTGTAAAGTTAGATGCACCAACGCAAAGGGGGTTGTTTTGGTGAAATTGCATTTAACGCTAAAATGTGTCCCCCTAGAAAGCAAAATCGATGTGTCGAGGCAATTTCTAAAATTTTGGTCGTAATTCAAAATAAACCGGGTTCAAAGTTTTCAATGGTATACAAAGAACTCTAAATTTTTATGGCATGCATCCTGTATGCAACAATAACCTGATGATAATGCTAATTTTTAATGAAAATTTTAAGTTTTGCCCGGCGTCACAAGTTTCTATAATATATTTCTTGTGTGATATTTTGTTTTTCATCATTTAAGGTCCATTTCAAACAACTGCAAAAATTGTGATTCATCTTATAACGGATACATGCGACAGTGCCCACCACATTTGACTTTCAAAACATTTGTTTAATTTGCCATCAATTTACTTTATCCATTAGAGACTAGCCTAATTTAACTATTGATCCATATTATGATGTTAAGGGCCACATTATGATGATATTGGCCGCTTTAACGGGATAATAACCATTACTTCAAAAATAGGTTGTGCGTTGATAGTTCACAATTAGGTTATTACGACATCATTTGGCAAGTCTAGTAAAAAATATGGAATATCTCATTAAGAAATCTGTCAGCAAACATTTTTATTAAATTTGTTGTAAAAAAATTGCCCCTTTTATTATTCCAATGCCAAAAATTTTGCAAAATAACACCGGGTGCTGAAGTTTTTTTCTACGACCATGTAAAAAATACACCTTCATTCATATCTTGCTCTCACCGAAAACATCGCTTTCATCTCTAGAGAGAAAATATCCCATAACGTTATCTCTCGTCTCCAGTGATGAAAGATAATAGTGAAGCCTGTTAGTCATGGGAGTATTATTGAAAGTTGATTGCTAACTGTTTTGTTGATTTTGTGTGTACTTGGCTGCATTTAATAATATCTTGGTCTGTCGAAGCACAGCGTGGGGCATGCAAGAATGATGAGCCATGATAATAACAATTAAATTGTTTAATAATTTAATTGACATTTATATCATGCATAATCATATAGAAATTTAGTCTTTTACTAATCGAAAAGCATTTTCTGAAATTCGAGAGAAATATCCCACGACTAGAGAAACTGCTGACCATAAATGCTGAGTATACTTTCTATACTCTATAAAAACTTCATTAGAATAGGTAGCATTAAGAAGATGTCGAAGCTTAAAACTGTTCTTCTTAATTGTTGGTCTTGTATATTGGTATAGTTGTCAACTCTATTTTTGCCAATAAAATTTATTTCTTAAAAGAATGAAATGAGAAACTTCCTCAAGTTCCTCATTCAATTCGAGAAGATTATCATATCACAGCTGCTTCAATTTTTGAGATGTTAAACTGAAATTTTCTGCATACACTATTCTGTATAATCTATATAATTAAATATTAGAAAATATGAAAATTTCCAGAAGAACTTGGTGCCCAATTCGGTTAACCAAAAGTTTAATAAAAATGTACCTAGGGTCCGGGACAAAAAGATCGCTCATGCTACTGTTTTTTAATTACTTGTTTATTTTTACATTGTTTATTGATAATTACTTACATAGATCCTTTCCTTTCGTAAAATGCAAAGGTATTTTGTTGATTTGGGCATTGATATCATTTTTGTTGAAGAATTGATGTTTAAAATTGGATTTGTATGAGGACAAAAAGGTAACACATTTGTTATTTGTAAATAAATATTGCCAAAATTCAATGGTGTAAATGAATAAGTGTATTTAGTTTTGTTACTACTGTAAAACTGAACACCTCCAATGAGTCGTGCAAGTTGTTTAACACCTTCTCAACGTGCTATCATTTTAAAAATGAAACATCGCTAGCTATCCATTTCTGAAGTTTCCAAAATTACAGGAAGGAGTAGATAAGTTATTTCCAAATTTCTTAAGAATCCGGAGGGTTATAGAAAGAAGAAAATACCAGGTAGGCCGCCAGGCTTAACCAGCAGGCAAAAACGGATAATTTTGAGATTTGCTTCAAAGTTCGGTAAATTGCACAAAAAGTTGGAGTTGAAATCAATATAAAAAATGTAAGGAGGATTATTAATGGTGCTATACAAAATCATACAGATCAAAAGAAAAGAAATGAAACGGATTCCACCGCTTAGTAATAGTTACAAAGAACGTCGAAAACAGTTTGTTGGCAAGAGGAATGGAGGAAAATGTTATGTTTAGATGAAAAAAAAATCAATATCGATGGTTTTGATGGTTGGACATATTATTATCACGACCTACGGAGAGAAGAAAAGGTATATAAAAAAGGATATAACAAAAAAACGAATATAGTTTTTGTTTCTGGCAAAATGAAGAGTAGGTATTATCTAGAATTAATTGATACTCAACTAAAAAATATTCAAAAACACTGTCACATGAAAACTTTGCTTTCCAGAGGAATAATGCCCCTGTACATACCACTAAAATCTTAAAGGAATTTTTCAAAGACAAAAATTATGAAGTTTTCCAACGGCCATCGAGATCTCCTCATTTTAACCTTATTAAAAACGTCTAGGGGTAACTTGCCAGGGATGTTTATAAAGATTGTCAACTGCTTCAAAACACAGAAGATTTGAATGAAGTTGTCTAGAAAAAATGGGATAAATTATCATAAAAATATGTTCGTTGCCTCTATGACTCCCTACCAGATCGGATGGCGACTGCATTAGAAAAGAATATACAGGATACTAAAAAAAACATTTTTAATTTTTATTATTACCATTTTTTAAGGGTTAATAACATTTTTCTACAAATGTAGTACCTTTTTGTACCATCGAAATTGGATTTTAATTCGAACTTTTATTTATTTTTTTTTTCAAAAAAGATGAAACTAACGAAACTTCTTAGCATTTTAATAAAAAAAAGGATATTTGTTTAAAATACAGGGTATCCGTTTTACGTGGTTAACCATGGGAATCTCGGTTATTTGAAGAGATACGAGGACGGTTAAATTAGGGCAAAGTTGGGCATTTTTGAGCTTTGTAAGATGCCGTTTGGACTATTACAAAATTTCGATTACTTTCGGAAATACAAGGGAAAATACTAAATTTCGAAAAAAGGTTTTTATTTTTTTCTGGACTTATTTGAAGAGATAATTGAAAATAGCTGGCACATTGTCGTAGCCACTTTTTCTCCTCTATAACATGGCGGTACCAAATTTGGAAATCGACGTTTCGATTTTCCGGAACCAACATTAACTTTGTTTTTTCTTATGGGTTCATTGTCTTTCTGGATACCGTTGAAGAAATGTTTCCGAAGTAATTTGTACATTTCTATGTGAGGCGTAATAAATTTCTAGCATATCTCGTTTTTCTTCACTTGAAAATTTTAGTATGGTATAACAAATTTATAAATGTATGCGACGTTAAGAGAAATTCAGCCGAAATGATGACATAAATTTGTTTATCGAAACAAAAGTATGTATGTTGTTTCCAAGGCACTCTTTGCAGAAACAGGATTTTTGATATTTCCAACAAACTGCAAGTCCGAATTTTAACATGTAATATATAATCGTAACCAGAAAAAAAACTGAATTTAAAAATGTAAAAATCCAAAATGGCGCCCTTAAAAAAAACAAAGTTGATGTTGGTTCCGGAAAATCGAAATGTCGATTTCCAAATTTGGTACTGCCATGTTATAAAGGAGAAAAAGTGGCTACGACAATGTGCCAGCCATTTTCAATTATCTCTTCAAATAAATCCAGAAGAAAATAAAAACCTTTTTTTGAAATTTCGTATTTTCCCTTGTATTTCCGAAAGTAATCGGAATTTTGTAATTCTTCAAACGGCATCTTACAAAGCTAAAAAATGCTCAACTTTGCCCTAATTTAACCATCCTCGTATCTCTTCAAATAACCGAGATCCCCATGGTTAACCTCGTAAAACGGACACCCTGTATATCAATAAGCAGTCGATATACAAACGAACAATTAGAAAATATAAAATAGACTATTTTTTTTGTCCCAAATCTTATATTAATCTGAATTACTACGAGTAACAATATACTGGTAGGTACTTAATTTTACAACTTAACTCTAAAACACGTTTAAAGGAGTAAAAAATATCAGATAATTTTACGAAAATTTTGGGTCATTTAAAATCTTAAAAATGGCATCGATTTTCCCCTTCAAATATTCAAATTCCTGCTCCATCTTCTTACTGCAAGTGGCTTGATTCTGCTCTTCTATCCTGCGTCGCACAATCTGATTAATCCGCTTCGTCGTGTCTGTGTCTAATCTTATCACATTGCAAGGAACACAACCTCTCCTCAACCCTTTCTGATCTTTAGGGAAAACCACCGGACCATTTTTATTGGGGTATAACGCTAACTCATAATTCAAATACTTGGGAAACAGACAAACATCTCCGCTAAGAGCATCGGCAATTTTTAAACTACAATTTCTGGAAATAGGCAAACAACAGCACATATCGCTAATTTTCTTTATGATATTGTTAGGAAGAATATTCTCCATTAACATACTTTCGACATATCGTATATGCTGAGCTCTAACGACGTGACCAACCAACTCTGCGTCATTTTTTATCATTTGAGTATCACTCACAGCGAGACCATTGAGAAGATTAAGCAGAATGATGGCGATCATGAAGATGAAAAGGGCGAAAATAATTTTGCTGGTTACAGGGAAAGTGCCGAAGTTAATGTTGCTAGCATCAAATTCGCCGGTTAGCATTATAATAGTCTTAAAGACTGACTTCCCAGGGTCATCAAAGGATTTATCTTGATTATTAGATTCATCAACAGTAGCATTCTTCACTTCAACTCTTGTATCTTTCGTAGCATTTGTCTTGAAAAGTAGGAAGAAACTCAAAGCAAAGGCAATTATTAGAAGGGAGTACCAAATGAGAAACTTGAAAAAGTTAAAAGAAACTGTTTTTAACATCACCACATTAGTGGAATAGTAAGGGTGTTGCCCTAACATCAGTACAAGTTCAAAAGCAGCTAGAAGAATGGAGATTGAAGACAACTGCTTCCTGGTGTCAATATCAGAAGACTTATTAAACACAATCATGAAGGTGGTGATCCCTATTAAGACAATCTCAATGTAGTTTTCAAAATTTTTGAAATAGTCGGGCAGTGCCACGCATATCTGGAAGAATTCCCTGATTATTAGTATCAGCAATGTTACCAGGAGACAAACATAAGAAATATTGGACAGGGAAGCTTGAAATAATGACTTTTCCTCGGTGTTAAAGTAAGCATAATCTGAAAAGATATAGACCACCAAGGATAATATGAAAGTAATGTAAAATGACAAGTTGGTCCAGAAAAGCCATTGAATTTGCAACCATTTTATCAAGAGGAAGCTCACTATAACTGGATGCTTTAATAGATGCTTGAACTCTGTGGAATTGCTCATGAAGGAAATCACCTGAAATGAAAGTAAATTAACGTTAAATCATGTTGGCAATATGATCAAATTGAATGGTAAATGCTTGAGGACCAAACAAATTAAGTTATTAAGTCTAGTATATTGGGTATCCTATATTTCATATGACAGCAATTACCTCAAAATCACGTACACCATAAGCAGTGGCGTAACACACTTTGTTCAAGCTTGACAATTTGCTAAAGGGTTAGCTTTGAGAAATAGGAAGTCATTTTTTAAAGTTTACAAAAAACTCGTTATACTTTTTATTTACAAGGAAATTAAGTTGAAAAATTTCTAAAAACTGAAAAAAGATACTAAAGTCACATGTATGTATCGCATCATCAGCAATAGCGCAGCATGCGTTGTTCGCCCTTCATAATTTTCTAGATTCTCAATTTTTAGAAACAGAAAAATTCATCATCATGTTCATTTTATAATGAGTTAAAGACAAAATTTCTGGAATAGAATGTCGAGAATGAGCCCTCAGTTTATAGTTTTGTTAATATCCATGTTATCAACAGGTATGTAAAGTTGCAAATGTAAATGTGGAAGAGGCAAATAAGGAAAAAACCGTTATTTACCACTTTTCACACTTGCCCTACTCTTTTAGTCTAAAAGCATACATACCTCAGTTTCAGCTACCAACTCTTTTTCAAATTCCGAAATAATTTTTGCAGCTTCAAGATCCTTGTCCGGCTTACAGTTTTTCACATATGGAGGTATGAGAGAACGATAATTGAACTTGACTTCGAAGTCTTCTTTTTCGGTTTTCGCGCTCGTCATATTGAAACATACACAATTATCCAAATGTTTTTCAAGCAATTCGGGTTTAATATCCTGGATCGGCATAAAATTAAAGTTGTTCTTTGCTCCTAAAGAAGCCCCTAGGTTTAGGAGTTCTTCGATGCTTTCTGAGCTACCATATCTGAAATTAGAAGTGTTTTGAGAACGTGAATATGGTGAAATTTATGAATATTTCATTATTATTTGTAATTATCACATTGCGCCATTTATTCAATTTACCTTATCATGTAATGTAAAGGGCTATTGCCGTTAATGTCAATTTCATTCACTTTGAATGACTTTTCATCGGGGGTTCCTTTTTTAATTCTGTCTATATATGCCTTGTAACACTCTTGCTCGCCCAACATATGACTGTCAGAATATTTGCAAAGAATTGCAAGTATACCTTTAGGAATTTTGGATATGGGCTCGTACTTATCAAGGAGAAGTTTGAAGAGTTCGCTGTTTCCTCGTTGAGCTACTTTCGTGATCTGAAGATGAGATATTTTAGTTCAAGAGTAATTTGTTGGACAGTAGGTAAAAAAAATAGGTATTAGTTCCAATTAAGATGAAAATTTTAAAATCGAATGATCTATAATTTCAGAACGTTCTTCAGCGCATCACAGAATTACCTACTTTTTCTTTGGATTAACATAAAATCGAGAACGACAAAAGACAAATTGTTCTTACAATATACAATAGATTAGATCAGGTGATCATTCGTTCCTAAAATGATGAGAATTGTTTTGATTTGAGAAATCGTTCCAGAATGCTTTTCAGCATAGAGAATGTTGCAGAATATTCTCCAACAAACGGTAAATTTTAGTTTAAAGAAGGTATTTCTGTCAAATCACGAATTGTTCTTTACAAGTTTCAAAAAGTTACAAGAAATAGAGAAAACGAAGAAAAAGATCAGAGGATGAGAGTATAAGAGTAGCTCAAGTGCCTATACACAATTTTGAAATTTTTCTGCAACATATTATTCAGTGTTTATATACAAGATGTCTCTAAAATAACTGTACAATACTTGACCAAACATTTCTTAACGAAAAATAATTCATTCTAGGCAAAATTATCTACAATGTGGAAGTTTTGGATGGAACAGTCTATATAACGAAGATGCCAAACATATGCGGCTAAAATACTCAGACATATCGATTTTTATTTTTTCTTGCGGTTTTTTTGGTGGTAAATTCATGTATACAGGGCAGTCCAAAAATCAAATATGACCACCAACTTTATTTTTTTCAAATAGGAACACCTATTTTCTATTTCAATTTTGAATTCTATGCAAAATTCTAAATGTGTTTCATGTACCATGCTCTATACCCAAACACAATAAGTCTCGAGAAATTTACGATTGAATATATCAAAAACTAAAATTTTTTATTTCTTTTAAAATTTCTTTGGTCCTGAAAAGGATCCATGGATATAGGTAAGTTTGCCTAAAACGCCTTATTTTTGGTTAAGGAATTTTTGTTCAAGTATTGTACAGTCATTTCAGGAACACCCTTTATTACCGGTTTATTATCGTCTTTCATTCCAGTCCTATCGAAGTCAGCTCCCTTGGAAAGCAAATGTTTAGCAGCCTTATTCAGCCCCTTATCACAGCAAATTTGCAGTAAAGTAGAACCTTCTTCATACTCAACCCACTGCTCTATAGCACCACCCTGATAGTACACGAAAGCTGCTTCGTCTTGTTGTTTCAAATAGCTAAGAAGTTGTTCTCCGTCATTTAAATTATTGTTTGTGAGCTAGAAAATTTATAATTTGTATTCTAAAGGTGTTGGAAACACGACAGAATCTACCACTGGCTTTCTGCTTTCCTTGGTATCTTTAAGGATAGCTTGAATTTCATTATTAACCTTCTTCTTCTCTGCCCAATCTAACGCAGTTTTATTTTTATTGTCTGTATGATTTACGTTTACTCCTCGCTCAATTAACAGCCTGGCACAATTACCAAACATTGGCGAATTTATTGCTCCATGTCGGATCAGTATTTGCAAAGCGTTATTTCCTAAAAGCAATTTTTCCGTTATTCTTCTAATGGACCCTGAAAATTGAGTAAAACTTTACCATACTTATCCACCACATTGACATCTCCAGGATTCATATTCAGCAAAACCTTCAGGGTTTCCTCATCAGTTTTGAGAGCGGCCCAATGTAAAGCTTCCCAGCCATCAGTAGTTTTGTCCCGGGGATTAGCCCCAAACGTCAACAACTGTTTCACTGTATTTGCAGTGACTCTAGGGTCACTGCATGCAATAATTAGGATTCTCTTGTCACATTCTAAATAAGTGTGAGTAACAAGGTATTCGTGCTTGCTAATCACTTGAACGATTTTATCGGAATTATTCGCCAAAACCGCTTCCAGGAGCTCTTCTTCTGGAGAAGGACAAATTTGGCTGTTGGTTCTGGACAATTTTGAACCGTTCCCATTGGAACTCTGATACATTTTTCTATAAATAAATTTCTACAATTACAACGAAGCCTTGCACAATTACATGGCGATATACGAAGGAAATAAGAGAAACCATTGAATGTGGAATCGATTGGGTTACAGGTTTGAATAACTTCAAATATCCGCTTTCATGCAATGAACTTAACATCCCATTGTTTAGAAAATGTCATTTGTAGAGGTTTCGTTCTTGACCTCCTTGGGTTTTCAACTTTATATAGGTACCCACTGAAAGCGTTTACTGGGTAACCAATTTTAATTTCCCTAATGACGAGAGTGAATTGACAATATTGGGAATTCACTTGAAGCGAGGCGATAAATGTATTGGGGCTATAGTTAATGCAAAAATCGATATATTTTAATTTAGAATATTGCCTAAAGCTCTTAATAAACCATGGTTGATTATGTGCGCAATGGAGAAAATGTCCACCAAACCTGATCTAACAACAATAATAGATTTTTATTGTTCCTTTCTTCAGAGCAATAGCGTGCCAACAATGACAAAAATTGGTAAATAAATAATTCGGAAAAGACTCTAAACGGGGATGAACTAATATTTATTAAAAATTCAAGAGCTAAATTACTGTTTTCTGTAAACGTTGAGCGTTTATGTGTATAGACCCTCTATAGATAGACAAAGTAATGGTAAACGCGTGTATTGATTTGACTCTAACATCAATTTTCCAAGATATTACGTTACATTCCATTCCACATCAATAATTTGGAACATTCAAAAGAGTAGGTACTTGAAAAAAAAAAGTAAAATATCTACTTCTCGCTTAGGCTTTGGCAATATTACGGTAAGAGTGCTCAAGTCGTATCTATACCTAAGTCGTACCTTTAGAACATTGATTGTATTATAAGTGCTACCGCTCAACAAAGGACAACCCAATGTGTGCCCCAGTCAACCCAGCCGGTCAAAAATATTTTTGTCAAATAAGTTTATCGCTACTTCTTATAATGTTCTACATATACCCAATGGTGGCTATAGAAATGGGATCACTACTAGTTCAATTTCAAAAATGGAAAATTAAAAGTTGTTCTACCTCATTTGAATTAGGGTTCTAAATTTGAACAATGCTGATAATTGTGTGTGTCAGCAGAAACCAGGGGAATTACCTAATACTAGAATTGTACTTTTCCTATTTGGTTCAGACCATCAAAGCTAAGGTGGCTATAATAATAGGATCAGTATATCAAAAGTTCGCCATGCTTTTCTTTACAACTTTCGTGATTCTCGATTCATTAGGATAAGAATTGAAAAGTAAAGCTGGATAATCATTTCGAAGCATTTTGAAGCATTTCAATAGTTAATAAACAAACAGATGGGACGTGAAAACCAGTGTTCTTTAGCCGAAAGAATTAAAGTACCAATACTCAGAGATGAAGGCAATTCCCTTCGTGAAATTTCTCGCAAGTACGAAGATCGAAAACTTTGGTAATAAATGCCCTGAAATACGATGAACGATAGGAAAATCGCGGTCGTGAAAGGAAAATAACAGTTCTGACTGACTGTCAAATAAAGCGAAAATCCAAAAAAAAATCTCTTTGTGATCTCCAAACAACTTCAAAAGAACCTAAAATTGGAAATAAGTTACAGAACTATCCGAAGACAGTTGCAAGGAGTTCATTTGCATGGTCGAGTGCCTCGAAAAGTACCGTTGCTATAAAAACAAACAAATTTAAAAAAATAGAATTTGGGAAGAATCATCTTCGTTTTGAAAACGAAGATGATAACATAAAAGTGGGGAAAATGTTCTTTTTTCGAACGAAACAAAAATTTATTTATTTGATTCGGATGGTCGACGGTACGCGCAAAAGCCAGCAAAACAAGAATTGCTTCTAAAACACACCTTAAAAACTGTTAAACATGGAGGTGGCAATATAAAATTGTGGGGCTACTTCTCGTAATTCGGTGTTGGTCTCATTTATTGAATAATAGGAATCTTGAACCAAGAGGAATACCTTAAAATAATGAAAGATGTTATGCTGCCGAATGTTTCAGAAGAAATTGCTATTCATTCTATAAATCCACAATGAATCACTTCCGGTTGGACCGCACCCATCTTGATTGTGTTGATAACAAAGACTTGAAACTTGGAGGATGATAAAGTACATTAAGTTACCTTCAAAATGAGGTGCTACTTGAACATCCCCCCCCCCCCCCCCATCGCACGCTTTAGGAGTTACAGATAGAGAAATCTCAACTAGCCTAAAATGTTTCCTTCCCAACAATAAATTTTACATATCCGAGTGTTTTTTTCATAAATTCTCTTAGTTATTCAGACTTGCGCATGTTTCATTTTTAAGCGGTCACTTTGTGTGACCATGCAACAGACATGAATTTCAAAAAGAAAGTTTTAGCGCACCAACACTTGTGATTGAAGACGTTTTGCGCATAAATCCAAGTTAAACTGTGATCAATAAAATTCCTTCAATAAATACTAATAGTCAAGAAAATATATCTGCAATAGTTACACAGAAAAGTAAAGAAATCCCAGAAACCCCCTATGGATTGTATTGTTGAGCCTTCAACATCACCAAATAAAACTGCAATTAAATACCTTATCTCATTTTTCAAATTTAACATATGAAAAAAATTCCGTAGAGGTTCAACCTCATCAATTAAAATAACGTTAACTTTAAATAAAGAAAATATAAAAAATGCGGTCAATAGAAAGAAATCAGCACTAAAAATTAAAAAGAAAAAAGTATTGCAACTAAAAGTAATTTTGTTATATTTGTTAGGAAGATCCGGAGGAAAACTTGAAGTGTAGATTATGAATGCATAATCTATATATGTGCCAGAATTGAGAAAAAATGAAGAAGTATGTGTGATACATGTGCTCATTGAATATGAGTCATGTATACACATTACTAACAAAATACATTATAACCGTTATTGTTGTTTAACTGCATTCTTAGGTACGATTTAAGCTTTAGGTGGTTTCTGACTGGTTTCTTTAGTCGTACCTTTGATAGTTTTTGAGAATTTCGTTTATTTTGTGAAAAAGCATTGAAATGTTCTTGCTTTGTTATAGTAAATAAAACCATTATTTATAAAAGTTTTGAACACCACATATAATTTCTATTTATTTGATAAATCCTCATATTCATACGATTTTTTTCTTAAAAGGTACGACTTGAACAACCTTATCTTATTAATGCTATTCTCAAACTGAAGTCTTCAAATAGGATAGATTTACTAATAACTTCGATAAGGCCACCAAAAGTGGCAAAATTTCAATTTATAATCGCATTCTAATATTCTAAATACTGTGTATTTATAGTGGCTACTTCTGCTTGACGGCATTTACGCAAATTTATTAGTCATCATAGACTAAATCTTGACAAAAGACTATTTTGCAATAGGTAACAAATTAAGCTTGATATTATTCACATCATTAAACTTGAACTTGGATCTTTGAAAACTATCACAATGCATCACAGATCTTGTGAAGGCATCCTTCAACTTGGTACTTTCGTAGATGACACACCTTTGCAATGATTATGAAGATACCAATAATGCAATTATTTAGTTGTTGCTTTGAAATAATCATATGGAACTTTCCTCATAGATTTTAACAATAAGTGATATTTCTGAAATCATTAGTCATTTTAATAGATGTCTTTCCTCCTACGTTCGGTCACTAAACTTCACGCAGAGGCGAAGTAATTGCTAATTTTGTCATTCATTTATTTAATATCACTTGTATGTTGTTTTTAGGCCATGTGTTCTGTATCCGGCATAATGTAAACATTCACAGACAAGTGTTTTTTTTACAGTTTATCAAGCATTGTATTAGTATGCACCAGTCTGGAAGATGAAACTGGACACCTTTGTTTTCAGGAATAGCCCGCAATTCGGGATTTATGGCCTTTGAAAATGGCAAATAGTCCTCGTTTTGTAACTAACTAAAATAGGCGTTAAATTATTTATCTGTTTAAAATGTTTAATTGTTTTTCTCAAGCACTGAAAATGATCTGTGCCTTAAACTCGTCCGAATGCATGAAACAGTATCATAAATCTGTATACAGGGTGAGTCATACTTAAACCGCCATACGTAAATCATGTACAGGGAATTTGATTTTAAGCAAGAAAGTTTTAATAAAAATGTATCCGCAAATGCTTGCTAAGAACGCTACAGCCCTTCAAAAATAGCCGACGGAAATTGATTTTTGCTTTATATTTCTAAGACCATTTAAGATAAATGTATGAACTTGTGTGCAAAAATTAAATTGAATCAAGTGGTTGATTTAAAGTTAAATTTTTTCAAAATTATTAATCAGAGGCGTATGTTCAGGAATTATGTGGAGTTCAATAACGCTTTTATTTTAATTTTCAAAATATTTTGTTCATTCTTTTATGTTTCGCGAAAGAAAAAGATTTCTTTCAGTCAAAGATAATCGGGCACAATCTCGATTACAAGTTGTTTTGAGGAAACACATTAGTAATAAAAAAAATTCAACAACATTATTAGCAAAAAATTAGAAAAAAAAGAGAACAAAATGCGTAAACTAGTTAATTTTTCAAAAATTAATAAAATCTGCACAAAACGGCCGCCATCATTTTCAATGCAAAATTCGCATCTACGAACGACAGATTGAGCAGCCGTACGGCACTTTGCTTCTCTGATTTCTTAGGCTACTTGAACAATCCTTTTCCGGAGAGTAACTTCATCGTTAATGGGCTCAAGATAAATCTTGCTTTTGTTATCATACAGAAAAATCCAAAGGGGTCAAATCCGGAGAACGTGCAGACCAAGAACGGGGGCAAGTCTTGACCGTATTCAACAAAATCAAATCCATAAAAGTGAAACATTAACATATCTTCCTATATAGTATCTGCTGGTTTATCAGAATGGAATACTTTACAGAATATTTAGGTATATGTTGATCAACATTTCCATATTTATGAATCATTGTTTATTCGGTATTCTTAATATCTACATTATATTTTTTATGGATTTATGCATGAAGTAATTTCAATTTTATGTAAACTTACGAAACCCATATGATGAATAACATTTTGACAATGCATCCACTAAGAAATTAAAAAAAAGGAAAATATCTAAAAATTATTTTTTTTAGTAGTTATACCTGCTTCAAAGTTATTTAAGTAATTATGCCTGTGTCAGATTTATTTTCATTTTTCATTTCACTGTACCAATCCACTTCATCTTAAAACAAATCCCCCAGATCTTGAAAAATATTTTGATTCTTAGATAATTATTGAAGAACATTGCGTGTTGTTTTTATTTATTTTTTTATTCATTAGCGAGGTAACATCATCTCAAAAACTGTTTAAATACGCGAATCATTATAGAAATCGTCGGGAATTTATGCCTCAGGCAATTACTCTTACTCATGCATATGCCATCTTGAACGCAATCTTCTATTTCACCCAAAAACCTAACAGGAAATGAAAACCTCTTGAAATCTTTATATGGGATAAATCTCAAATAAAACAAAAGATTTTTCGTTTTTTTTGAATCAAATGCCGTCATCAACTGAAAAAAGTCCTCGGGCAACACTCGTGTATATCACCCACAATCCTGTGTCAGTACCTGTCTAAAGTTGCTAATCCAATCACAAAAATTCACTAGAACACACCCGACATTCCACCATCTAAGGCCATAAGTGATTTTAGTTGGTATCAATTAAGGTCTAACTACACTTGTTTGAATTCTAAGTCAAGTGCGACGCTCGACAAACACTGACTGGTCTGCTATAGCCTGCTACACTATAACAGGAATCATAATTTAGCAGACACGGCAGTCTTTGCAGAGCTGCGCGTTTAACTCGGTGACCAATAAACAATTATGACAAAAGGCTCCTTTTTTGGGATGGCAGAGGGACGTGGGCACATGGGTTTGCATTTTTCGTTTTCATTACCAGTGATTTCCTTTGATATTTTATTGGAAGCAATCATTCGAGCAGGATTTCAGCTTTGTCAGCTGCGCGGAAATACAGAAAGAGAATTGATTAAAATCATGAAGTTAGACACTTAATTTTAATTTTAGCAATGACCTGCTAAGTACTCTCCATTGGCGCCTCATCAGACCTGGAGTTACAGATTTAAAATGATAAGGTTCGCAGGATTTAGAATATCTTATATGTGAAAAACCTTTACTCGTTACTTTCTGAAAGTAACTGACCAAATTTTAGGGTATCACCTATAGAATGTATCAGTCGGTAGCTAAGAGTTTGATTAAGAGCACCAGTGAAAGCCATACAGAAATAATCATGCTCAATGTAATAAAAATTATAACTTCCGGTCATTTGTTGCCACCATACAGGTTTCTTAACTGGTTTGAAATAACTTAAATGTCTTGATTTAAAATCTGAAGAATGTGGACACTACTTATTGGGACCTAGTTTCGGCGAATTTCTCCTGTAAGTTAAGTTAGGCAGATTAAAAACAATGAAGCAGTGGCAATTTTGAATGACTTTTACGAGTTTGTACGAACTTTTTTGTTTTTTTTTTCACAAATTTTCCTCATCAAATAGAGACACGTACTGAACACCCTGTATGCAGTTTGTGATGTTCTCTATATCTCGCTTTGCCACTTCAGAGATGATCTGATTCAACTCTGTACTCTTGGTTCCGGGGACCGCACCTAATTCCCCTGGCACCGTTTATTTTCTTTTCTGCCACCGTCCTCCTACTGAACTAAGTTTACCTTCGCAATCAAATGATTCTAATTGCCACACAATATTTTCCATAATCAAGTCAATAGTTGGTGTGTTGCACTGTAACGAATAATTTGCTAACTTATTTTCACCTTTTATTAATTTAGCCACTAAACTTTTACTGATGTATACTCATATATGTACATGTCAGATAATTTCTTATAAATAAAACAAGCGTAGGTTTTCGGAACATCGTTTTACTTTAAAGACTTGGGGATGGGAAGCTACACCTAATACAATGCATCCTAGCTACTTCCAAGCGCATGTGTTTATATTAAAAGCATTAATAAACAAATATTGAATCCTTTTTCCTATGCTTACAAACCCTTCATCGTTTTCTTCACCCTCACGTTAAAACAAATTAATAAACAAATCCTCTATCATTTCTTTATGAGAACGTACTTACATATATATTATAATAAGGGATATATTTCAGTCTCAGCCAAACTCACAACATAGTATGTCGACAGATAGAGGGCTCAAGAAGACAAATGAATAAAAAAATGTCGTTATTCGACAAAAAATCATTCGTGATAAAAGTCTTTGCTTCTTGAAAAAATACGATTTACGAAGATAACTTTGAACTTTTTTATACAGGGTACCCAAAAACCACCAACACGTGAAATACTATCAAGAATAAACTTCCTTTATTTCTCATTTTGGAGCAAAATGGTAAATAAAAAACAGATTTCAAATCCTATCCAAAGTTTACATACAAAATTTCACTATTCCAAAATAGTTTATAAATAATTTAAAATAAAAATTAGCATATGTATATTACTTATTTAAAAACACCTCCTCCGTATTCGACGCATTTTTCAAATTTAATATTGTGTTGGATACCCATCCAAATCACCTGTTATGCCTCATTCAAATCTAACCAATAATCAATATACATAAATCGCTCACCTTGAGGAATGTTCTCATTTGACCGTGAGAACCATTAGATCAAAATATTCCCGAGTACTCTTAACACATCGTGACTCTGTTGTCACTCATCAGTCCTTATCAGTAATCTGGCCCTTCGCAGAGTCACATGTGTTAAGATATTAATTGCAAAAACCTTTTAAGGTCTGTTTTTTTTCATTCAACCTAAAAATCCCAAATTCATGGGAACCTACCAAATCTGTGTTCTGATTGGTCAACTAGAACAAAATAGGCAGAAACCAAATTCTGCTCATTTTCCCTGTTTTCCTTTTTTGGTTAGATTTAGAATGGAACTCGAGGTATAAACTTAAATTCAATATTCCTCCAAATTAAAACAAAACTTTTACTTGAGATTCGAACGCTCTTTATACAGATAAAGTTATCGTTGATTTTAATTATAGACTTGTTGACGTTAACGGTAGTGTTTTTCTCGACCATCCTCCTGATTTTTCGTGGCGGTATCCACGTACAAAATAGTACCTGGTGTCAGAAGTCTTTCCCTGAAGACTCCAACAATTATGATATTTCTTGTCATGCTTGTTGTGAATATGTGAAATGAGGTGAAAAAGGGGCAAAATTAGAAATTGTTTGAATTTTAAAAGAAAAATAAAACTTGGAATACTCAGTTAAAATGTTGTATACAAACTTTGGGTAGGATTTGAAATCTGTTTTTTACTTACTACTTTGCTCTAAAATGAGAAATACAGGTAGTTTACTATTGGTAGTATTTCATGTGTTTATAGTTTTTGGGCACCCTGTATAAAAAAGTTCAAAAGTATCTTCGTAAATCGTATTTTTTCGAGAAGCAGAGACTTTTATCAAGAATGACTTTTTGTCGAAAAACGACATTTTTTGTCCATTTGTCCTCTTGGGTCCTCTATCTGTGGACATACTGTATAACTCAGTTCATATTACTTGCTTCTTACAGGGTGTCCGGAAATTAGTAGACCAAAAAGAAATGGTGAATTATATGGTCGAAAATAAGAAAAAAATTTTTATAAATATATGTCCAAAAATACCTTCCAGAAGAGCTATATCTTTTTAAAGGAGGAGCTATGGCAAAGTTTTTTTACAATAACGCCAATTTGGAGTATTAAAGTAACTGACACGTTGAAAAAGCTGATATATCCAGTTTTGCTAAATGTCAACCAGGGGATTATACATATTTGGGAGGAGTTGTCTGAGAAAGATTTTGCTGTAACTTTTTTGGGCACCATTTTATTATCACCAATATTATCTATTACTTTAATCAATTTTCAAAAATATTTCCATTTTCCTGAATACCTAGTTGAACTCGACGTTTAAAATGTGGATATATTCCATGTATCGATATTTTAAACCATAATGATTAAAGATCAAATTAGACACGAAATACGGATTAAAATCGGAATAACTCGAAAACGGTGCACTCTAGTAATCAATGAAGAATAATTTTTTCATGAAAAGTAGTTTGAAGTTTCATAATTTGTCTTTATGGTACTGAAAAAATGGACACTATGTTGTTTATTTTTTGTTATGATGTAATGTGCCGGGTTGGAATAACTATACGCGAGTCAAAAATATAACACTTTATTAACTTCTCGATAATACAAGAGCGGGAGCGAGGCGTAAAGACCCTTTTATGTAAGTGTTTTGTGAAGATCAGTCTGAAGGTTTCTGCTGGACTCCTCTTAACTGCTTGACTGCCCTATTTATATAAATGATATCTACGTGGACTTTGCCAAAGTACATCAATAAGGGTAGTTTGAACCTTAAACAGTACTGAGACTTTGAGTCTCAGCTAATTACAATTTGATGGGTTGCTTATATCAGACAAAAGAATTGTGTTTCTACGTAGACATGCATTCTAATTAAGTTCTAATATTGTCCTTAGGTTTCCATGAGAAAATAGTACAAGAAATAATGTAAGAGGTTAATACATATATGATATAATAATACGTATGCGTAAGCCGGGGTGCTTTACAATGAATTTCGTTTTCAAAGGGCAGTTACTGTTAATTTCTAAATATTTATTACTTTTACCTGTTGGTATGTTTATACATATTTCCTTATCCTCGTCGTCACTTGTGGTGTTCTCTATATCTTGTTTTATCACTCCAAGAATGGGACGACTCAACTTTGTGCTCTCAGTTCCAAGGACCGCACCCGACTCTCCTGTCATCAACGTGACATTATCTTCCTTTTTTTACATGCGAACATCTCATATCTCGCACAGTGAATTAAATCTTTTGATAAGGCTTATCGTGATAATAATATTCTTTCTGACCTCTTAACAGAGGCTACTAGATATTAAAAATCAAAAAATACTCTGTCGGCCGAAGTAAAATCTCAATACACCTACAAATGTGTAAAAAAATCAATTTTTCTTATATGGTTTTGAAACGCCTTGTAGCATTTTATTTAAATTCGGCACACTTCAGTGTACATTTACATGTACTATTGACATTACGAAAGTTCCCCGTCTACCGGATATACAGGGTGTCCCAGATAAGGATGAACAGCATGGGGATCTCGGAAACGGTAATAGATACAAAATGGTTTAAATTGGGAAAAAGTTAGGCAATTTAAAGCAAATTAATAATCTGTTTTTATATCGACGAAATTCCGAATGGTTACGAAGATATCCGGAAAAAAACGAATTTGGCGGTTTTCGTTTTTTGCAAATAACTCTTATACGGTTATAGTTAGAGGAATAAAAGTTTTACATTATTAAAGCACTTTTTTGAGAACTGTTTAGCAGTGTTGCCAGTTTTCTTGTTACATCCTTACTTTCGGAGAAAAATGAGTAAACTTTTGATTTTCATATGGGCGTGATATCAATTATTTATATTTTCAAAATCGTCATAAAATTCCCTTTTCAGCCATGCATTACATTTAATATTTTTCTCAGAAACTCTATGAGTTATAGCCATTAAAGCATTTTTTGATAAGTAGGCCATGATTTTGACTTATAGTAATGGTGCACATTAAATAAATGAATGCTGTGGAAACGTCAACATTATTTAAAAGTATAAATATATTACTGGTATCACCCTAAAATTAAAAAAATAATTGTTTCAAATTATGTATTTAATAACAACAATGCGGCTAAACTTGGATCGAATCAAATGTTGACGTTTCCACAGCATTCATTTATTTAATGTGCACCATTACTATAAGTCAAAATCATGGCCTACTTATCAAAAAATGCTTTAATGGCTATAACTCATAGAGTTTCTGAGAAAAATATTAAATGTAATGCATGGCTGAAAAGGGAATTTTATGACGATTTTGAAAATATAAATAATTGATATCACGCCCATATGAAAATCAAAAGTTTACTCATTTTTCTCCGAAAGTAAGGATGTAACAAGAAAACTGGCAACACTGCTAAACAGTTCTCAAAAAAGTGCTTTAATAATGTAAAACTTTTATTCCTCTAACTATAACCGTATAAGAGTTATTTGCAAAAAACGAAAACCGCCAAATTCGTTTTTTTCCGGATATCTTCGTAACCATTCGGAATTTCGTCGATATAAAAACAGATTATTAATTTGCTTTAAATTGCCCAACTTTTTCCCAATTTAAACCATTTTGTATCTATTACCGTTTCCAAGATCCCCATGCTGTTCATCCTTATCTGGGACACCCTGTATATTGCGTGACAAAGAAAGGTAAACACCCATTAAAGATAATTTTATTTTGATAATTTTTTGTGTACGTGTTCAGTACCACATACTTATTCAATGATTAAATTTTTAGCAAGATCAGAGGAAGAACTTAATTTTTTTTTTAATAGTGTGTTGAGCATCCACGGTTCCTTATACACTCATTGTTACGCCTGGGCCCGGATCTAATAAGATTGTCAATGTTTCCTTGAGGTATCTCATTCCACGCAATCTGAACTTCATGAGTAAGGGCTGCTAAAGTCTGTGGAGGGTGCTGTAAATTCAACAGTCTGCGGCCAATCATGTCCCAGACATGTTCAATAGGAGACAGATCCGGCGATCGAGGTGACCAGGTTAAACGGTTGATTTGATGTTGATCCATGAACGTTATTGTTTGCTTAGCAGCATGAGGTCTAGCATTGTCTTGCTGGAAAATAGCGTTCGGGATAGTTCGAAAATATGGAATCACATATGGCTCCAACACTTCTTGGATATAGCGTTGGGCAGTCATGTTGCCTCTAATGAAAACTAGGGGTGACCTGCTACCATATGCGATAGCACCCCATACCATAACGCCTACAGTACGGTGGACATGACGCTCTCTGTCAAATTGTGGATCTCGCCTTTCACCCCGTCGCCTTCTCACCCTTGCCCGACCATCGTTCATCCCCAGACAGGAGCGGGATTTATCACTAAAGATCACCTGAGTCCATTCTTGGTCCCACTGAATCCTCTCTCTACACCATTGTAAGCGGTTAGATCGATGTTCGCGAGTGAGAGGCAGCACCCAATGCGGACGATAGGACAAAAGGCCAAAACTTCGTATTCGGCGATATACTGTACGCATACCAACCCTATTCCCATGTTCTTCAAACCACTGATTTGCAATAGCTCGACTGCTGCTAAATCGGTCTGTAAGAGCCAAAAGTCGCAATCGACGATATTCGCGCTCTGTGGTTCCTCTGAGTCGCCCAGTGCCTCTGGCTCTGTGCCCACGGCCTTCCTGAGTCCACGCCTGGTAACACCGCACTATGGTTCCTAAGGATCTGTTAGTTCTTCTAGACACTTCTCTGACCGACAGACCTGCTTCGCGCAACCCGACACTCCGCCCCCTCTCAAAGTCACTAAGCTGACGGATCTGTTCAATTCTACTCTAGGCATAATGAGTAAAAATTATGACCGATTGCAACACACTTCACAAAAGTTGCGATGCAAATGTGAACAAAAATATTTAAACAAAATTTTATTTTTTTAAAGAACAACCCATGGAAACTAAGAAAAAAATTAACAGATAAACTTGAAATTTTGATCATTTCTTTCTTTTTTTAAGATAAGTCAACATGCAAAAAATTATCAAAAAAAAAATGGTTTTTAATAGGTGTTTACCTTTCTTTGTCACGTAGTATATCAAAATAAATTGATAAAGATAAAATTGATTAAATTTTTATGTAATTCCACATAGCCAAGGTTTTTGCAACTTTTTCACCTCTTTCTATACGTCCAAATTTGACTCCTTTTAGAGCATTTCGACATTTTTATAACCTTTCGAAGTACGAAAATACTATATAAAAACATACTTTAAATAGGTTTTTATACAAAATGTTCTCCAATTTTGCACAGTTATTAAACGATGAAATTTCCTTAAGTAGATATCTGCGTAAAATAAAATTACCAAAATAAATCGATTCAAAAAATCCTAAAGTTGATAAGGGCTGGTCAGACTCATTTCGTGGATGATTCAACTCTAGTTTATAACTTCGTTTATAATTCGAATTTCTTTAAAACTGTTCTGAATTTGAAGATAAAAGAAAAAATTTAAAAATTAAGAAAATACTGGATTTATGTTAAAAAAAAAATTTAATTCCTTCTCGTCAAAGGTTGAGACTAAATTTACCCGTTTAAATAATTTTTGAAACACCTAGTATATGGGATATTTTAAAAATTCAAGATTCTGTAGTATACAGGGTGTTTCAGAATACTATGTCATAAATTTAAGGAGGAATTCTATGAGTGATTTTGAGGAAAAAAGTTTATATGAACCTAGGTCCGTTTTCACTTTCTGTCTGAAATACAGGGTGTTAAAATTTGCTATATTTTTTGTTTTCTTTTTAATAAGTCCGGACCTGCATTTAATATTTTTATCAAACTTGGTTAGCGTAAGTTAGTAACATATCTTTTGAGAGAAAAAGGAATTTATAAATTTAAACAGTGGCGCCCCCAAAGCCATGAAAACAAAATCGCATAATAACTTCTTGTAACATTATTAGAAATACTCCGGAAATTTTGCAAAGAGTGCGCGATAATATGAGAAAAGGGGATGAAGCATGTGTCATTGCAGGTGAAGGACATTTTCAGCAACTTATTTAATTTTTTTTTGTCTGAATGGTCGTTATAAATTGCTACAAATTAAATATTATTATAACTAATTTGATCGTTGCTATAACATACAATTTTAATTAATCCGTTTGTTGTTTGAAAACGCTTGATGTTACGAAAAAAATTCAAGAGACTATTTTTGCAACAAAAAGAACTAGAATTAAGAAAACGATTTTTGTTTTTTGAAAAAGCAGCGGCGTAACATATTTTTCACAAAAAATAATCAGAGCCATGGCCTTGGGGACGCCATTGTTTAAATTTGAAAATTTGCTTGTCTCTTAAAAGATGTGTTTCTACATCTAACTTACGTCCACCAAATTTGATAAAAATATTTAATGCAGGTCCGGCCTAATTAAAAAAAAAATATATATATAGCAAATTTTAAGGCCTTGTATTTCAGACAGAAAGCGAAAACGGACCTAAGTTCATATAAACTTTTTTTCTCAAAATCACTCGTAGAATCGCCCCTTAAATTTATGACATACTATTCTGAAACATCCTGTATATTATATCAATGGAGTGTTAATATTGTTAATGTAGATTTTTTGCTGAAGCTCCGTATCTTCAGCGGGAAATCAACGCAATTTTGCATATAGGTAAATTGAGCTGAACTGACTATTTCCACTTGAAGAATATGAAGTTTTTTATCTGCGTTTTCCTGAAGTTTTCCCTCCATAATTTAAATGTTTTAATAACAGCTTACTTAACATTCTGTTGGTACCTATATTTTGTGGCAAATGGATAACGTCCGTCCATATAGGGATTTTCAGACGGTCAAATTTAAAACAAATTGAACTCTAACCTGAACTTATTTTTCAGCTAATTTCATTGACTGGCTATCCTTGTAGATCAACCCAATTGGTTGAATATTAAACAATAGAGATGAATAATCATTTCTCGGAAAAAGTATAGATCCAAAGTACAAAGAGGGAAGTTATTTTTCGCTATTTTTCAAAAAATAAAAACAATAGTGTCCAGAATAAACTTAATTCAAATTTCTTAGCAAAAATATTTGTACACACATTGTTGAGATAAAAGGGTTTTATTTGTGAATTCTTCTTGACATTAATCCAGGCATCGTACGATTGGCTCCAAACGCAAATAAATTGTAATCTAAAAGCCGTGCGAAGAGTCGGTGTGGGGATTCCTTAGTGGAAAGACAGGAATCACACCTGAACGTAGAAGTCGAGAGCTAGCGATTAGATGAGTCTTTTTCAAAATTCTTAGGAAATACTTGACTTTTCTGAGATAACTTGTTTTCTAGATAAAATGGTGAATGAAATATATTCAATTACACTATAGAGTTTGAAAAATTAGCAAAGAGGAAAGAACTAAGATTGATTAATCCTAGAAGGGGATGTGCTGGACCTAATGACGACTAAATTCGAAGATTTATTAATGGGGTTCTGCCAAAATTCTAAGGAACCTTAGTAAGACCTAGAATAACTGATTTTTTTTTAAGATCCAATGGCGAGTGAATTCTAAATTCCGCCTGGCCCTCTCCTTTACGAAAAAACATCAGGAAGGGAAGGGGTAGATGGATGGAAGAACTTATGAAAAATAAATAGGGGAAAGTAAAATGAAATTACTATTCATTTTCTTTCCGCTGATTAAAATTCGTTTTATAAGTTACCGCGTCTGGAATCAAATCGAAATACCGAAACCTCCGCTTTCTGTTATATTCTAAGGGATCGCTTCCTGCCTTATTGATGCTTTCCACTCGATCGTCTACGTCACTTTGACTATCATCATTCTCTTCTTCATACAATTCAGAAAAAATTCGTTTAACGTTCAACCGATCTTTGCTTTCCATTATCACGGAATACAAAAAGCGTGAATGAACGGTTCAAATTTATTCAAGGAAAACAACATGGGTTTCTCTTAAATCATTACTAACTAAAGGGTACCATCTAAGTTTTCTGAAAGTCTAATTATGGTAACTTTAAAGGTTAACCTAGGTTTTGAATTAAAGAAAACTTAAACTTACTGTTTTGAGTAATTATAGTTTCTTTAATAACTTAAAACTAAACTTAAATTTAAAAAAATTATTTAAACTTAAAGACACTGACCTGAGTTGTTTACTTATTTGTTCGGAGTTCAATACTGTCACACGTGAATATTCAAAATCTTTTCAATGGCCCACTATTGTCCAAACAGTCAAAATACCAATCAGTACAATTTTACACTGATTGTAAGTTTCAATACATGGGGCATCCTGATTGTAGCACTTGAAATGTTTCTTGATTTGCCTGGAAAGCCAAATATCTGGTGTTGAACTCAAGAACCCAAAATATCTCGTGGCCGACTAGCGAAATGGTTTTGAACCCTGCGTTTTGCTATAGACAGGATTCCAATGTTTAGGTCACTATGAAATTGCATTAAAAAAACACTGTTTTCGCGTACAAAGGAA
Organism: Euwallacea similis; assembly: GCF_039881205.1. Lineage (NCBI taxonomy): Eukaryota > Metazoa > Arthropoda > Insecta > Coleoptera > Curculionidae > Euwallacea > Euwallacea similis. Next base: position 4,098,142 of record NC_089624.1, read on the forward strand.
ATCACCTACGTTAAGAAGTATGATGTTCAAAAATTTTAAAAAAGCTATAAAAAAATTAATAACGACTGAACATTTATTTTTTGTATCCCACTGACTTGAATATCTCGCACCACAAGAGTGTCCCTAACTTTCCAATACTTTTCTTTTCAACTACTGTTACTCTTTTTCTCTTTTCTTTGTTACTGATTTAAATATTTTAGTTAACGACTAGATATAAACAAAAAAAATTTCTGACCCTAACATGAGCCATTGAAAAGTTTCTTAAGTGTCGCTTGACTGGACGCAGATAAAAACATTAAAATAATTTACACTAGACATAAACTATAGGAGTAATAAATTTTAAAAAAGTAATTAATATCAAACCTAAACCTAGACTTATACAGAGAGATCATTTAAATTTCATATCTAGTGAGCTATGGTTTGTTAAAGATAAGAATGTATGTCGATAAAAGTAAATAAAGCAACATAACCTTACTCGGCTCCTTTATTAAAAATGAATTTTAACGTCATTTTGCGACATATGATTAAGCTCGACCTACTTTTTATTTTCTATTTCTCTTGTATAAAATCCTACAGCTGGCTAGATATGAAATTTAAATGATCTCATATTGTAGTATATAAATATAAATATATATAAACATAAATAGAATTATTCCAAACAAATAAATTGAACCGGTTATCGGTCGCCTTATTTCTTGCTTTTCTTATACTCGCAAATTAAGACGAAGTGTGCTCCAACACTTCATCGACGTTTTATCCCGCGAGATAGTACCGGGCCGGCGTAGGATACGTGGAATCTCGATGTTTTTTGGCAGTAGGCGATTCCCACACTATCTGGTCAGCGGAAGAAGCTGGATAACTTTTGAAGATTTTTCCTTAATAAAAAAAAAGACGATCGTTTCCGAAAACCGCTATATCAGAATGCATCAGCTGATCCGTTTGACAATGACATTTCTTCTTATAAATAAATAATAAAAGGAAATATGCAAGTAAATAAAGTCGTTAAGTTTGCTAGTAAAACCTTGAACAGTTTTAATAAACATTCACTAGTATTTCGCCGGCTCTTGCAGACTTCTTCCATAAACATGGTGAAGGTAAATATTTCAATAATTGACTGTTCAGGTTGCATAACTGGTCCTATAGCAAATGATGATATTATCATTAAAACTAACATTGTTGTTTCTTAGATAGGAGACCAACTTCCAAACGTAGACCTCTTTGAGAATTTGCCCACCAACAAGGTCAATATCGCAGATTTAGCCAAAGGGAAGAAAATTGTTCTTTTTGCTGTTCCTGGGGCTTTTACTCCAGGTTGTTCAAAGGTGAGATACTGTTGATATCACATTAATTATACTTTGTAACAGCTCTGTTCATCCATTGTTCAATGCAATCTCATTGGAACTTAGATTGTTGTTTTTGCCTTATAGTTATTTAATTAGAAAGTTAACTTGAAGGTCAAAAATAATTAGCTCTGTGATCAGAAAAGTGTATTTGTTCTGTATAATTTTAGACACATCTCCCAGGATATGTAGCAAAAGCTGATGATCTGAAAAAACAAGGCATTAGTGAGATTGTATGTGTATCTGTCAATGACCCTTTTGTGATGGGTGCTTGGGCAAAGGACCAGGGTACAGTTGGGAAAATTCGTCTTCTGGCTGATCCTTCAGCAACTCTTGCAAAAGCTTTGGATTTAACAGTGGATATTGCACCTTTGGGAGGGGTAAGCAATAGTTGTTTTATTTGTAAACAAGTTACTTAATTCAGCATTTGCAGGTACGAAGCAAAAGGTATTCCATGGTAGTAGAGGATGGCAAAATTACTTCTCTTCAAGTAGAGCCCGATGGTACTGGCTTGTCCTGCTCTCTAGCAGATAAAATTAAATTGTAACTGATTATGTGATGATTTAGAAGTTCTTATTAGGCTGTTCGAACCCATAAAGAAACTACCTTGATACAGTTCAAGAACCTTTCTGGGCATATGCATTGTTTATATCTAATTCAAATTTGCAAGCTGAATTGCCCACACGGATTATGAAACCATTCTGGGATGATTTTCTTACCGGTTGGAACAAACCTATTATTTTGAGCAGAAAAGGAATAAAGGGAATTAATTGTTTCTGTTATTTCTTATTGAAAATCAGAAGAATTCCATAAACAGGTTCTGTATGAACCAAATGGAAAAAAGGGTAATGAGTAATAAAACGTTTCCACATTCTTCAAAACAACCGAAAACTACTCTTAAGAAACGGAATATTTCTGTCCTTTAACTATCACTATTAAATAAGGATGGGATGATAATTAGAATAGTCTTCATTTCTATTTCAATTATCACTCCACCATAACATAACCTCTAACCTCAAAATCCGTCTTTCCCTCCTTTGTTGAAGATTGAAATTCTTTAACGTGAAGCTAAAAATTACTATTAAACATGTTTTCATTAAAAGTAAGTCATGAACGAAGTTCACCTAAAATATCCTCATCATTTCCTGTTTAATTTTGCAGCTGCTACCCTCCTACAGTGTAAACTTATTGAGAAATTGCAATGCCTTTCGACTTGCATCTTCTGCTACTTCAACTCAGCAAGAACCAGCTAAATTAGAGAAAAGTGATAACTTCACACGGTATTAAATAACATCTAATAAAATAACTGTTTCTTAGCAATAAACCAGGTGACATTACTTGGAAGAGTAGGGGGAGATCCACAAAGGAAAGGATCTGAGGAGCATCCTGTTGCCATTTTTTCCTTGGCCACCCACACCAATTACAGATACGACTCTGGAGAATTTTTACAGAGAACTGAATGGCACAGAGTGGTGTGCTTCAAACCTGGTCTCAGAGAGACTGTGTTAAATTTTCTGAAAAAAGGACAGCGTGTGCATGTTACTGGTAGAATCACTTATGGGGAAGTTAAGGATGATGAAGGAGCTTCACGGAGCACTACTGCTATCGCTGCTGATGATATTATATTCTTTCAACACATATCTCAGTAGCAGAATTGAGAGAATTGTGAGTTACAAGTTGCAGTTACCAAAGGCTGAAGTTGTTTTTCTGATTAGCTTGTAAGGTACAACGTATTTTAAGTAAGGTTAAAATTAATAATATAAGTATTTTTGTATTATTAAAATAATTATCACACTTTTTGTGTTTTGTTGAAGGCAATGTAGGTACCTGAGCTAAGAAGGCATATGTATATGCATAAATAATACTGTTGCTTATACCATGGATTTAAATTTGATACTTTTGAAAATTCTTTGTTGGACAAAAGAATGTCAAGATAATTTTTTCCTTCTAAATTGAGAAACAAATTCGGAAATTAAAAAAATAATTACACCAAAATAAAACAATACATTTTAAATGATTTTCTATTCACAATAACTCTTATTTTTTGAACAATTTATTAATAAATTAAGAAACATCCATGAAAGTGGGTACAATCAGGAAATAAATCACCCACATTCTTATATTTAAAACAGAGGAATAACTTTTTATGCAAAACATTAATAAAAAAAATACATACAGTGAAGTTTTTTTTATCTCAGCACATACAATACTATTATCCCTATGTTCATATTTAAAAACCACATCTTGGCGCATTGATAGATATACATGATGCAGATAATATATAGTACACTCGTAATATAAAAATATAAAATGGAAAACTTTAAATTTAATTTGAAACATCGAATTTTAAAACGAGAATAAAGTACCACAGTTTATAACAAATGCTCAAAAGGTTCTTCTTGGCCTTCTATTATACATAATATACAAAGCAATCTTGAAATGTTTCTACGAAATTTCTTAGATGATTTGAAATTATTTCTTATAAGCAGTTGATGTTTTAAACAATTTTGAAAGTTTTAATGGTCAGTTTTATAAATCTGGTATAAATTAAGACTTTGTGTACTTCTGAGTTAAACTAAGGACTTCTCAATGTGGGTTGACGAAGCCTAGAGTTTAAACTTCAGATCCGTCTTTTTTGAACCCTATAAAACTGGTCGTACGTGTTTTTGTCACTTTAGGGGCCTGTATTAAATCAATGCAATAAGGTCTGCTTTTTAAAACTAAACATGTAGATAACAGTATTGTACATTCAAAGATAAAAAATTCACTGTAAAATTTTGTGTACAAAAAAATAACTTCTAAAACCTAATCAGTTCTTGTAAACATCATGCTAAGTCTTTTTTACTAACGCCCGTATTCTTCGTAGGATCGCAAACCGGAGTTAAATAAAGTAGTTTAATTTGACAATTTTGCACGCAAAATCTTAAATTTAAACCACGTTAGAGAGTTGGGTCAGCTTGTGGACTTACGGAGAATATGGAGGTTATTGCTCCTATGTGAACAATTATTAAAAGCCAGTTCTTCAATGCTCAGTTTGGGAGCGACAGCTATCAGTTAATAACTAATAACTAGCACGAGTATTTTTTTTAACTAACGTTAAATGTAACCAATAGTTGAAGTAAGGATAGCTGTATGAAATACCTCCGTAATTTGTAGCTCGAGCTTAAGTAACGACTTAAATTCTGTTGAGTCATGTTTTATAATGAATTTACCAAAAATAAAACATATTTCGAGACTAAGGAGATTTATCATAGTTTTATGGTACTCTCTAGACCTGAAATATTAAGCTATTTTGACTTAATTTGCTTGTGATTTTATAACGTTTTACTGTTTGGTAATATGAGGGTTAACTTTGGCAACAAATTACTTCACATGTGGGTTACCAGGCATTGAAGAACCAGCACTTAATCGTTTAAAATAAAAAATCAATACTAACTAAGATAGAACAATCGAGAAAAACCGATTTTACCACCCTGTAGAAAAACGAAAAGCCGTACACATTACTGATGGGATAGCTAAAATTACAATAGATTAAAAAAGTCTTGGAGAATGTAAACCGCTTGTTTGATGATCTAATTCAGGGACGTGACAAGCGCCTATCGGTCCCCAATCGTATAAGGTATGAGAATTCGCCAGTCGGTGAGTCAGGCGGTGGGCAATAGAAAAACCCCCACTGCCTTCCAGTTGAGTTAAAACTATTATGACCTGTTAATCAGTTCATCATTAGCATAAGCACATGCTTTTCAACAATTTAATTACCTGTCGTGTGAGAGGAGGTACTGAATCAACCGTTTTTAGTGTCCCTCTCGTTGACACAACATTATAACTCTCTTGACAATCACATTTTACATGGATCCACTTATTTTCATGCCGATTTTCAACCATAACGACTAATCCAGCCCATCCTTTGGTCAAATAATAAGCAGTCATTCCCTCCCTACCTTCATGTCTCTGACCCCTGGCTAAAGTCAGGGATATTATGGAATCGGCTAAAATGTAATTTGGAGGCTTAATGTGCTCCGCGAGAAGTTTTTTCGAACTATGAATTCCCAGTACATATCTAGACATACGAAAACTTAGAAAAGTAATTGAAAAGGAAATAGAAAAATACTTCGGAAATGCGGCAATTTCATCTAAACCCGTGTGCCAGTGATTGAAAGCCAAAGGGACAACTACGTATTCTCCAGGCTCCAACATTTTGCAACAACCAACAAATCCTCGGACTTGCCGTTTACTATGTTCAACTAAACCGCCAATTGTGGTCCCTTGTCGTGCCTTGAAAAGCACCACACATAAATCCAGCTGAGATCGTTGCGATTTTTCCGACTTTCGCTGTCCTTTCTACAAATCATTAAATTTATTAAAAAACGTCCATCAATTAGAGAAATGCTTACTTGAAATAACGTGAAATCTACTTCTGTGGGTTCTAATATTGTCAATAAGATGCAGGAAAGATGCTCCTGGCTGGCCAAAGGGGGCAAAACACCATTCAGCCGAACTTCGTTCCAGCCTCTGCGCACCTTACAAATATCTATGCAATCGAAATATTTCAGAACGTCGTTGAATGATATCCAGAATGTACCGTCCTGAGGACCATCTGGCATTAGTTCGTTTCGCAAGTACCATGTCCAAAGCGATGAACTATCAGACCAATCTCCTTTCCATACGAAATGGCCTGCGAAAAGTTTATGTTAATCTCATGTAAATTTTTAAAATTTAAACTAAAACTAGCCATTGCTGAATTTTTATTTTTTGGTACTTACCCCAAGGATTTCTTAACTTCAGCAACCGCTGACCGTCGATATCTCTAACATCCAGAAGGGAATAGGCATGTCGTGGTCTAAGACCTTTTGAATTATACTCCGTTTCGTCTACTTTCATGTTTCCACCACCGCATGATGCTCCCATTAAAAACATTGCCTGACGCGAAGACAGTAATCTAAAGACATTCATTTTTTAATGAGGAAATTAGTACATATTTTTTTTTAGCTGCGAGACCAGCTACATATGAGAATTTTCTGAGTATAGAGATTGAAAAAATAAATTCATATTAGTTTAAAATTATCAATTATTTGTTATGAATGAGAATATTTTAACAATTTTTATAATCTCACAGGTGTCACTAAAAAGTTAATAGGTACATATTCAGAGCTGCAAACGTTTCGTTAATTAGAGGATGTTAAATTTGAAGTTTTTGTTTGACTTGCTTTGGCCAGTCGATCTATCTTTTCAGAACGGATGTGTTGTCTCTTTCTGTACTGAACTACCATACTATGGCTCTGTACATCAGAATAGGCCTCACACACTAAAACCTATTTCAAACTGTTACGGAGAAAACATGGAAATTTCTATTTCAATCATTTCTGAAATATATTTCATCATTCCCGTACTTTTGAAACGCGCTGTATGAAACCCACTTTTGTTGTTAACATCTGAATCATATAAGATGCCACAAAGAATATTTTGCATAACCCTAAAATTCACTTTCAGGTCAATACAAAAAAATTACTGTACTTACTGGGCCCAAATGAGATCAATATCCAATTCCTCTTCGTTGGAAGGAAACGATGAAACTTGCAAAGGTATCGACTCACAAGGAGCTCCAGTAAGGGTGGCCAGGCCTTCTAATGATCTCCCCGATACCAAAGCCTCATAGCAACCATGAATTTTTGCCACCGCTTTTTCAATTAACGGCACCCACAGCTGCTTTCGTTTTGCCTACATTTCAATACAAAAAGAAACCATAATTCATGATTCAAATACAATATTTTTTAAGACACAAGTTAAAAAAAAATCAAAATTTGAGTTACATCATTGGAATCGCGAAAACGGCAAAAATAGTAGATGGTTAGTACTAAAATCTCTCAAAATATATTAAAATTAATAAATAAATAATTATCGGTTTTATAAAACACATTTTACTTAAATGTTACTTTCAATAGATACAATTGTAGAATCTGGAATGATTCAAACCCTCATGTTATGATAACAGGAAATATTCAATATCAAAAAAAAAAAAAAATGAATGTTTGGCCGGGATCCTTGGAGATGTAGTCATCGGACCTTTGTTTATTGACGGTAATTTGAATAGTGAAATCTAACGTGACCTTTTAGAAAATACTATTGAAACGTTGATAATTCAGGAGGTAGAGAATCAGTAAGACGAAAATGGCGAACTACATCTGAACGAAAATTTTAACAGGATGAAGCACCGCCATATTTTATTTTACCAGTTAGCCAATGGTTGAATAATAATTGCCCTACAAGATGGATTGGAAAGAGAGGAGCGATATATTAACTCCTTAAGTCTTTCAATCATACGCTATAAAATTTGTTTTTGTGAGAGGACTTGAAATCTGTAGTTTAAAACCCAACCAAAAACAATTGGAGAGTTAAGACACTAAATTACCATTGGAAATGTCGTGGAATTCCTAGGAAAACTTTTATTAATGTGTGTCCAAAAAAGTTAATATGATTTGTAGGCTTGCACGGAAAATAACTGATAACATTTGAAAAACCTATTTTAAAAAATTATTAATATTAAGTGGCAAATTTTACGCTTTGATTTAATTACAATAAAACTGTTTATTAATTGTTAATTCTATTACTTACTCCTGATTGAAAACCATTCAATTCTACGCCTAAGTGTCTTATTTATGGATTTTGCATTTTAGATATTATCAGAAACATTTGGGAGCGGAATTCTAGAAACTTTGGTACCATTGAAAAACTTACTGAAAATGTTTTTCAACGATATGCCGCAATCATGCTCGTGTTATTTTAAAGAAATGAATCGGGATGACTAGGGTGCATTTGGTAGAGGGTGATGAGTTCATCATACCCTCCCTCTTCCTCTATCATATTATGGTAAACGTGTTTTGGTATTTTGTCATTGCCAACATAATTTTCAAGATTTATACTGTAGCATTTATATTTTTAGAAAACCCACCCTGTATACATTATCAACAATAGCCTCTATGACTTATTGGATTAAAAAAAACAAATTTGTCCCAATTTAACCAAACTCCAATATCGATATAATAATGTTATGCAGCTAAAACTTGAACCACTTCAAATATCGACAAGCTACCAAATAAATTAAAGCTAACCTGCGAATACAGAAGATGACACCTTTTATCACAAGGAAAGAAATCGTCTACGAGAACAGTAGTCCATACGCCATCTTTACAAAGCCGGACCTGATAAGCTCCTTGAGGGCAGTGATTGCGAGTGATCAGGATGGCACGTAAAAGCTCCTCGCGTTCAGATAACACGGCTAAGGCACTCAGTAACCAACAGTTCCCTAAAACCCCTACAAATCATGTTATTTTCAATAACCAACTACTACAAATAAAATTTAACGTACCCTGAGAGATATCTGAAGGTTGCGGCGTTCTAAACACGGCCCATGGAAGATCACGCTCCTTTTCATCGACGAGAATATCCTTTAGTCTACGCCATTTTATCGAAAAAGCGTCCTTATTTTCATCAGGATTATAATATAAACTGATTGGCATGGGAGGAAAGTCATCATCTATGTAGCTTTGCTTTTTCAATTTACAGTACCTGTTATAATATTCTTTATGATATGAAATGCACTTTAAAATACCCGAAAACTTACTTAACAATATAATTCCAATGCTTATTGCTAAGCTCTTCCTGAGTGAGTCGAGGAGGATCTTCAGGTGGGCCATTGTGAGTTGTTTTCAGTTGCATGCACATATCACAGACAAATTGAGATTTCGTGTTGTTAAAAGTACATAGTACGCAAGTCCATGGTTGGCTCTGTTTCGAGGTATTTGGAACTGAAGCTGAAGAACATCAATTTAAAATTTGAAATCGATAGTACAGAATTTTATACTTAAGTCTGCGTCACTCCTCAAATTAATCGAACTCTTGACCACATTGTTCACTTTCCTTGACGCATGCAAAGGTGACGGGCTTCTGGATGAACCTTCCACAGCAACCTTATCATTTTTGCAAACTTTGCATTTCGAGGCTGGCAACGAATTTTTCAAAGTGCATTTGGTGCATATCCAAAATTCCCCTTTTTTCAATGTCATCTCTTGTGTAACAGTCAGCGATTTTAATTTAGAACCACAACAAGCATCGCAAATTAGAGCAAAGGCGGGGTTTACCAAGGTACACTTTTTGCAAGTCCATTTGTCATCATCTGAGGCATCAATGCCTATAAATGAGATATGTCAACATAGCTGTTTATGCATATGAGATAAATGAGCACCTGGTAGTAGCTGAAAATCGTCATCGAGTCCTTGATCTAAAGTAGCAATAGGGACTTGAACTTCGCCAGAATGAACCCAAGAAGGTGGCCTAAATACGCAAATAAACAAGGGTGAATTATCAAAGATTATCATTGGGTTAAAATCTAGAGTATATTTGGATTTCCCTTTGAAGGTTATTATTTCTCTAAGGCTGAAAGCATTAAATTTAACTGAAACAGAAAATGTTGTACTTTTTGTTTGACGTCATTTGAAAAATCATATTCGATAAAGCTATATGAACTATTAACGAGGGAAATGCAACCAAACTTCATCGATCACTTTTCAATGATACGTAGTTAAGTAATTACGGTTATTTTTAGCTCATAAAGATAATAATGGTTGTTTGAACGGCACGCATGATACTAAGTGATTTCTTTAAAGTCTTACAAGGCGACAAGATATTTTCATTACTTTTGGGTGACGTAAAATGAAGACGGGGGAAATAGATATATTTTTATAGTTTTTCTAGTAGATAGGTGTAGGTAGGAAGACTTTAATATGTTAGTTGAATGCTTGTGTTATTAAACATTAGAATTTTAGTAAAAAACTACATACGTATAAGTACAAAATTCAAACACATCTTTACTTATAATTATTATATAAAATTATACGATAAATAAATAAGTAAAAGCCTTTTTTTATTACAAACCATCTTTGGAATGCCATTATAATAAAATGAAATCATTATATAGGCACTCATAAAATTTAGTTATAGCATTCCTTAATTTGTAGATTACAGGATTTCAGGAATTCATTCCATAAAAGAGCTATTCATTACATTTTAATTATTTGTTAATTTATTTAAAAGCTTTATACAAGGCAAGTATGGATTTATATCTTTTTCCTTTTAAAATTTATCGAATCCCGAATAAAGGTTCAGTAACTTATCACATGCGGGTTTTAAAGGTGTAAAAGAATATTTACACTTTGTTTGCTAAACACAATTATATAGGTACTAAAATTGTCATTGTTAAATTGAGATCGTGTATTTTATGTCCAAAAATAACCCTAGTTTCGATTACTACATATAGACTATATGTATATATTTCAATAATGCTAAGTTATCGAGATATTATTTTTTAGAATCTACATGATGGGGAAAGGATGAAAATTTCGAGGATCAGGATTCTTTTACCACTAAAAATATATTTGCAATTAACAGTTAATTAGCGATCAGTGGCATACCACTAAAAAAAGTTTGGGGCCGTAAAACGGGAGTAACTACTTGATCCCAGAAAAAATGCCAGCCTATCAGCTTATTTAATTATTAAAAACTCAAAAATCGAAGGAATTAACCTTAAATAAATATAATAATTTCACATCTTGTACCTTGATATTGAAGCATTTTTGAAATTTTGTCTATACAACAAATTAGTAGCATTTTTCGACGTAGAATATGTAATTTGCGACACCTTGTATTTTGTACAAATAAAATACGAAACGAGATGAAATATTGCGACCCTTCAGCAGCATTTGCTCTCAGCAAGTCTATACCACCACTATTTATACAACCTGAGACACCACTGTCTTCATTGGAATGATTAATATTTTCTTAGTTCAATATTATTACAATTCAGGCTAATGACCCAAAAATATATTGTAAAATGGTAAAATTGAATAGGAAGTTAAAATAGATATACTCCTTTCTGAGAAAATTATTATATAAATATTAAAATAATTATTATATAAATAATTAGAGAAAATCAAATTTATATACTTACACATAAAATGTCATTTTAAACAATAATAAATTATAAAGTCAGCAAATGAAAATACAACCGTCACCCACAGCTCCAAACTTCAAATAAAAATACTGAAATTGGAAAAAATCTTATCAAGGAGATTAGAACCTTTATCAATATACCATAAATTGAAGAGAAGATTTAGTATCTGAGAAACACAGTTAGGAATACAAATTACTTGTTATTTTGGAACAGAGTGACTGTAAAGTCATTTGCTGAGCCTACTTAATCAATCTTTAAAAAAGAGGTGTTTGTTCAAAAATAATGGGTAAGTTTTTTATCCATTTACCTCATGTGTTGACTTTGACTTGTATTTACAAACGAAGTCAGATTTTAAAAAAATCTTTTCAATTACTTGCTTTATTTTGTAACTATTTATACTTAATTTTTTTATGTATCTCTAGTAATTTATTTCAAGGAAAAGAACGGCCTTAGCGTGGCTGCAAAGCAGATTTTCTTTAAAATTTCCATTTTGTAATTTTATTATATTTTACTTATTTATATTTATACTAAAGTTATTATCCTCAATGATAATTTTGGATTTAACCAAAGACAATAATTACAGATTTAGAATATGGGTGGTATTAAATACTTACAAACCACTTGTCGATGTGCTTGTTCTATCTTGTGTTACAGTTATTGTCGATGGTTGATTCAATGATGGAGGGGTCCTTAACCCTTTACATATATCACATTTGTCAGCATTAAAGTCATTGTAAGCAAAGGAACATTGCCTACAAGTCCATCTTCGCTCGTTGATTGCCCAAGAAGTTTTTAAAGGGTTAGTTTGATGCAGCATTGCCATGCTGTGGAAATCACTTTTATAAAGATCTACATATTACTATATAATATATTATCAGAGGATGCGCCCAACAATGCAAACTGAAACTTGACTCCTTGAGACTCTCATTATGTAAAGGAATTCTTTATATTTTCCAAACTAAAAAATATAGAAAGAAGTTTATCTTTAAAAAAGGTAAAAACATAATAAAGTAAACAATTAAAATGAATAAATTTATCTTTGAAGAAAATATTGGTGGAATTATAAGTTATAAATAGGGTGTACAATAAAAATCATAAACAGTGAACTTTTCACTAGTTCCCCCACAAACTTTGTATGTATGTACTTCAGAAATTGTCAGGCAACGAATTGTACCATCCCCTAACCACTCTACCGCTCTAATTGATCTCAAAACGTTTCCAAAGCCATTAGCCTGGATCTACCTGATACATCAACTTGGACCTTAAAATGTGGCAACTTCGTCATTACACCTTTATAAATTCCGCTGAAAAGATCATTAAAGATAAATAGAACAATTTAAAATTGAAGGGGAAAAGCCTATGGTTATCCAAATTCTGGACTTAGCCTAACGTTTAACACTTCTTATCTCTTCCTGAAGTTCATCAAACTATGACGCACCCTATATTTCAACCCAAACTTTTAGTTTTGCTAATAAAATGTGTGTAGTTGTGGTTGCCTTATTTAGGACAATTTAGCTTCAGGTAACGTTTCCAAAAAAATCACAAAGAATGAATAATCAAGGAATATAAAAAAATAATAAACACCAGAAATTTGTAGGAAAAAGTACTGGTTTATCTAATGATTTAAATTATGTTTTCTAAAAGTGTTGAAAATAAACAATAACACACGAAAAACAATCTAAATATTGCAAATTGTCACCAACAAAAGGTCATGTAATACGAGCTCGTTTTGGACACTCATACATATACATATATGTAAAAAATGCACTTTTCACACGCTAATCAAGACAAGACTGACTAAATTTTACAAGAAGAATGACTTGTCAGATTATGATACTCATCAAATTCAACGTCATTTCTTTTTTAATAAGTTGCAACAAATTTAAACAGAATCAGAAACATAATATTTAAAAACATTCAGCTTATGTCAGCAAACTACCTTACTCAAAAAGTTAAGTGTGAAAAGCACTATTTCTGGCACTAGTTGTACAATATACTAATTCTTTGTGAAATTTTTGTGCCCTGTGTGGGCTTACCACTCTTTAATATAAATAAGTACATTACAAAGACTTACATTTTATTAGGTTGAGAGGCTTCTGCGTCATCAGATCTTTTCTGGGCACTAATTATACTCTGGTTTTCATAATAATGAGTTTTTTCCCTCTCAGGCTCTGTCATTCCTATATAAGTATAAAGAGTGCTATTCAAGCTGTCTTCATGGATATCACTGGTACTTCGATTAAGATTCCTTCCTGCTACAAAAATCCCAGTACACACTCTTTTAAACTATTTCTAAACTACTTAATTATACCTTTACTAGGTACACTTAGATCTCTGTTAAACTCTCCAAATAAATGGGAGTATTGCAACTGTGAAGACTGAATGTCAGTCATAGAGTTGCTAGATTTAGGGAAATTTTGGTGAAAGACGTCACTATCTAAGCTTCTTCTATTGCGATTTGAGGAAGCCGAATTGGGTGAATGAGGCAATTCAGAAAAAGAGCGCCTGTATTGTAGCTTGTAAGTTGGGTTCCTAAGGGCTTCATTATCAGCCCAGTTATCAACCTAATGGTAAATATTTATCATATAAGACAAACAAAGAAAGTGAAACTTGCCTTAATTATTACACTAGGAGGCACATTGCTATTAAAATCCGGTGTATATGGTGCTTCACATGCCTCACATATTGTTATATCAGGATTATTTAAAAGAGTGCACCTTTTACAAGTCCAAGTTGTTGAAGGAATTGAATTCTTAGCAGTCCACATGTAACTGCTGCTGGTCGAAGGTTTAGTGTTGTTAATGCCACTGGCTGTTGTCCTTAAATCACTTTCCGACTTAATATTTTGCTTAATAGAGCAGCTTAAACTTCCTATATTTGATAGGCGTAACCGGCATTTACAGCGTTCATAGTTTAGGATTTGGTAGTTCTTAAGGTTAGGCTGGCCTGGTGTACAGACCTTACAAGGAGATTCTGTAATATTCATTTTCTCATCACAAAGGAGGCATTGGAATGTTGCCGACTGATGAAAGATTAATTGGCACCTAACACAAAAGGTTGGAGAGCCTAAATCAGGGAGACTAACTGACTTATAGAGAGTGAGATGGTTATTGTTAAATGAATTCGGCTTGTGCTGTTCTCTTACAAATATTAATGTGTTAATCAAGGTAGTTTTGACCAAAGCTGAACAATCCTTTTTCCCACTAACCCTGAAACCATACAGTAATTTACTTGCACACACAATAACTTTTAAGTATTGATTTTTCAATAATGGACATGGAAAATATAGATGATACATTTAGATTATTATGCTGCTCTTAACTCACCTATCAATATCCAAATGAGGAAAGCTATTAGTGGCCCTGTGTCGCCTAATCACCGTGCAGTTTCTACTTTGACTTGACTCAAACTCATTGGATTTTTCAAAAAGGTCTTTGTTCCTGCTTGAGGATTGTCTCAAAGACCCACATCTAATACATTTCTCCCTTTCTGTAGGGTTGATTAGATTGCAAGAACTGCAGTGCCATTGTAATACAGATGCAATTGCGCCCATCCTAACTTGCACATGGCTATTAACCCCATTTAAAAATAAAACTATGTCAGGAAACACAGAAGAACAGCTGATAATTTAACTACTTTGGAGTTTGGATACAATCGGCCATTTGTTGTGTATGGATTTCTTCGAATTTGAACACTTGCGCGTTTTTGTTTTGTCCCATCTTACGTCACTAGAACAGCTGAATGCTGATTGTCATTGCCTCAATTTCAAGCAGGTGGCACTTGGTTAAAACTATTCTTATTATGAAGCACACGCCTATCAATATAACAAGAATGTTAGAATTCTCTTCAAATGATTCATTAAAAAAAATTATTTTTTTTATTGTAAGATGAACTAACAATGATGAAAAGTGAAATTGTGAAATAGATCTAGGGCGTTCCAAATAAAATCTTCGGTTTCATTTTACGAAATCTAGATCTGGAAAAATTCTAATACTGATTGACAGTCAATGCTGATAATAGAAAACTCCCAAATTCCATAGAATTCTCAATAATATCTCGAAAATCATAGTTTTAGGTTCTTTATTTATATTTTAACATACACATTTTTAATTTCGAAACATTATCTGGAAATATGCAGAACACAAAAATATGTAACTTTTTTTAATTTTGATTCTCTTTGTAGTTTTTATCATTTCTTTAATCGCCATGGAACTAACTTTATTGGGTATACCCTGTATATATCAAAAACTAAAACAAGTATATTACAACTCCACTCCTTTCTAATAAGTTTTTTGTGTAGGCTTATAGAATTCATAGAGAAAATTCATATTTAGCAAATTTTGAATAGTTATTATTTAAGGTAATTGCTCCGTGAGTTTTCGAGATATGCGAGTTTTGAGATTCGAGATTGCAAATTGAAAAGTGATAAAAATTAGATATCTCTCGTTTCAGAATATTTAATAGAATTACTCCTCTCTAATGAAATGACCCGAATTCTAAATATTTCAACCTGGTTGCTCTACCTAAGGTTCTGGAACCTTGAAATTCAGTTTGAAATATTTTTACTTTAGGCCTTTAGAACAGTTTAAAAATGACGAAAATGGATATTTAAATGTATATCAGAAATTAAAAGAGATATTACAGCTAATTTTGGCTCCAATGGTTTTCAAGATATCGACGTCGTTTCTTAGTATTGGTGCCTATGTGATACCTATATGGTATTTGATGTGACGTAATGCGATAAAGTGAAATTCGAATTTTGTAGATTTATTCTACGTATGAAATCAATTACTTATTAAAAGGAACTCGGCTATAAAATCTCTTTATGAGATATATAAAATGAATTCAATAGATACAGCCAACGTTACATTAGAATGTACCCTAGAAGATCTTTTTGTTTTAGATTAGGAGAGGAGATTAGGTGTGTGGTAAATTGGTACCTTGTTTCCTCGTTCATTCATGGGTTTAAAAAAGGATAAAACGTCCCTTAAGGATACAAAAGACCTGTCTTAAAGGTTTTTGGTATCCATAGGGGATGCCAAAGGTGCCGAACGTTTACTATCATATATGTTTCCTGTTTCTATTTGAAGACATACAGGGTGTTTCCAAAAATGTGGGCAATATCCCGGAAATAAAGAGTTCTTGTTAATAGATTGTACTTGTGCTTATAAATTTTTTTCTAAAAACTTACCCTTACGGAAATGCAGCTCTTCAAAATTTGGTGGCGAAAATAGTATTTCCTAAATAATTTTTCTTACAGTTGATGAAATTTAATGAATTTTGGATCACTCGTGTGTCATACCAAGGTTAATAGGATAGGACCTAACACTTCTTTCTACATCATCAGGGAGATGGAGGGGCGGCTACACTCAACTTCTATATCCCTAAACTTTTGAGGTTTTAGGTTTTTTAATTGTTATAAGGTATATTAGATTTCCGGCGTACCTAAGAAAAAAATGACTATGAGTTAATATATAAAAAGCGAACAGTTTTTCAGAAAAACAATAGTTTGTTAAGGGGTGTATTTTACAAAAATAATGGAATTTTGCGCGTATTTTTTACTCTGTTGCATAGATGCGAAAATAAACAACATTTTTGTGTTAAATGTTAAAAATAAAAATTGTTAAAAATAAACTTATTACTTTGAAATAAATTCATTAAATTTCATCAACTGGAAAAAAGTTATTTAGAAAGTACCATTTTAGCTATCAAATTTTGAACAGCTGTGTTTCCATAAGGGTAAGTTTTGAAAAAGTAATTTATAAGCACAAGTACAATCTTTTGACAAGAACTTTTTAGTTCGGGGATGTTGTCCACATTTTTGAAAACACCCTGTATACAGTCGATGCAAATTCTCTTGACACTTTTTTATCTCTATATTAGTGATACTTCTGAATTGATTTTTGAATTACAGTTGACTGTACTCAATTTACGTTTTCTGATTAATGAACAGTTGTTTATTCTGAATTACGTTTGACTGCTTTTTGAATTACATATAGTCGAAAACGGTATAATACTCCATAAAATGTTTAGGTGATATTGAGTTTAAGGTGGGCAAAAAAGAAAAGTAATATTGAAACTAGACTAAAAATGAATATACCTAAGGATTCATAAAGATAAAACCAAGCTAAGGCCATCAGGATGCTCTTATTAATTTATTCCATAACATTGTCTTAATTCTATTATTTCTTTATTATATTAATTAGCACATTTTATCCTTAATTAAACAAGTAGAGGTATATTATAATATATTTTTGAATTTTATATACGAAACAAACTGGAATAGTTTGAAATTTATTTGGTATAATTACAAATGTTACAGCTTACAATATTCATTCTCCCAACTTAAAATTATACATAATGCACATTAATAACCGGAGGAAAAGGGTATTAGACTTTTACAATCGTATCATTATACACTTTGAGGCTGAACTTACAATTTTTCTCCCTTTTGTTTTGCTTTATATCAATAGCTCCTGGTCAGCCGCTCCATTACAAGTTAATATGTAAATATTCAAATTCAATATTTTTTAGAAGGAATAGACGTAAGCGCATATACGAATGTTGATATAAAATTACACGTTTTGCAATCTGCTATAACAAAACTAGTCTTCTAAATGCAGAAAAACATCTATTGTTTTAGTTTACACAAACGTAGAACAATACATGAATACATCTATATTTGTATTTAATTAAATTTTATAAGAGCAGGCGTAGCAGAGTTGCTTATCCACAATAATAAAGTAAAATTATACTTGTTTTGTATTTGTTTTCGTTTGGTAAGTGAGAACAAAGCAGTAAAAGAGGAGCAGATAACGTCGAGATAACTTTATTCGGCGACGCTGCGTTTACCCCAAAGACCTTTCAGATTGTTCCAGGCTGGCTGGCGTTTACCCCACGATCCTGGAAATAAAGTATCTGCATGTACTAAAATTTGAAATAAATGGTCAAGATTTTTATTCTTAGCAGAATTGAAAGTTTCAATAAGTAACTAGTCGCTATTGTGTGCAGGAAGTAGTTTCACGACGATTTTATCTATATTAAATTTCACGATGATATTATCTAATCTCTCCCAAATTTTTGTAGTATAAAAGAAGTAAAAATATGAATGAATGCCATGACTAATTATCATTGCCCAAATATCGTTTTTGTTACTGCATCACCTAAAAATTTTTCTTTAACACGTTTTGCTTTATTAGGTCGGTATATTTGTGGTTTTTTAATTCACCAAAATAATGAATCTAGATAGGAGAAATTGTTCTTGAAATCGCCCATTACTAATATTAGTCCGGGGATATTAGGACGGACTGCAGGATGATAAAGATTAATGTCGCGAGGCCAAGAACACATTGGCTTCTTCGGAGAAACGCTCGTACCCACCAATTTTAATTTTTAGTTGCACATTTTTGAAATTTACATATAGTGATCTAAATATAAGTTATGAGAATTATTTTATTTTTTTAACCAGAAACATCTATTTTGTATTTTATTTTCAGATTCTATAGAAAACTCTGTTCGCAGCTTATTTTTGGTTCATTTACAATATGTACACTAGACAAAATCCATTTTACTGGAATGTTGGTTTACAAAATTTATTATTGTTTGTATTAGGTATACCTAGATAATGAAAGCGATAACAAAACTTTGTTTAATGTGAAATCTACACATTTTACCTTTCGATTGACTTTAAAATGAAAGCTGAATTCATTACATTCCCTAGGGGCATAAAATTAAAGGAACCATTCGCATGACATCATTTCCCAATTTCTATAGGCAAAAGTTTGCGGGGAATCGATTTTACAGTTTTTGATTTTATAGAGAGATTTTAATTAAAGTTTCTTTGTTACTCTTGCGAGTCTCCTCGATCTTTCAAATTTTACACTTAAGTGACTGGCTTAATGGGACTTTAGGAAAGTTAGTTTTTTGTTACATTTTATGTTTTTCATATATCCTGAGTGGGTTCTCTGTATAAGCCAAATTTCAGTGTTATTGATTCGAGTTTCGAAACATTGTACCTCACCTCTGAATTTGTCCCATTTGTTACTCCTTTTCCCCCAACCCTCGTTAAGACTCCTCCAATTTCTCTTGTTGACTTCATGCGACAAATCTAGTTCTTGATCTGGATAGAAGTCAATGTTATTGTCACTGACGTCTTCGTCCAGAGCTGCAGCTAATTGCCGTAACACTGCGTCGTCGTCATTATAAGGAGCGAACCTCTTACCCCAACCTCCCTGAAACAATACAAATTTCCTTCAATGTATATACTTAGTAAGCGCTAAACAGAGGAAGGAGTTTTAACTAAATTAAAACACTCCATATCCCAAATTGAAACAGAATTAAAAATAGAAAAAAGTGGATTAAAAATTGTTGTTTAAGGCGCCTTGCTTCCCTTGGTGTATATTCTCAAGAATATTTTCCCAAATGGATAGTAAAATTTTACTTCCCTGTAAAACTCGGAATTAGTGAAATTAACGCGCCCTAAACTTCTATATTATAACTAATAAAAGAAATTACTTTTTACAACGAAAAGGAACAACCATCTAACCTGAAGTCTTTGCCATGCTCGTTTATCCATCACCTGAGTCAACCCATCATCGTCTTCGGAGTTAGAATCCCGCTTCCCCCAGCCGGAGTGTAAATTGTTCCATCCCCGTTTGCCCCACATAGGCAAATCAGTCTTCCAGCCTCTCTTCGAATATTCATCATTTTCTAACTGAAACATGACAATGAAGTGTACTAAGGATCCTATTTTCCCTTCGTATATCCTAAAACCCACCCCATAAAATTGTTTACACCCGATAGTAATCGTAGGATAAAAGCTCATTCTATTTCCAAGGGATTTGTCGTATTTCAATTCAAACAGATTTTACCTGTGGATTTTCCTCTAAGGATTTTCTAGGTGGTATTGGCAAGTCGTTGGCATCCACCAAAACTAACGCCTCCAGGCATACTGCAAAAGCTATGACGTATAAGAACATCTCATAAGGCCCTCTCAAAGCCGATGACCATTTTCCAGATATCATTGCGACCTGAAATTTGAGTAACGTTTTTGATATGTAGAATTATAAAATTCGTCATAAACAAAAGGAAATCATATTAGGAGTAACAGTGATAATGGATTTATCCCAGCTGAAGAGGTTCTTGTAGATATTATAATGAGACATCCCATTGTGATTTTCTTTTATCATCTAGATGAGTCTTCTAATTAGTTACATAATATAATCTTTTAGTTAGTTTCAAACAAACTTTTATGCTAATTTCATTGCCGTATTCACGGAAACTTGCTTATTGAATATACCTATACTTGGCAAATTATAAAGTAAAAGAGCTGGGATTTCTGACTGAAATAGAGTCAGTCTGTGTTAGAATTTTTGTAAAATTATTCATCATTTAAGCAAAAAGTCGCAAAAGTTTCGTTACTGAGACTATATAATGTTAAAATAAAAAAATTGTTAAGGGTTTACTTTAGAAATGTTTCAGTTTTTGAAATATCAAGTAAAAATTTTCTAAATAATGTTTGATAATGTTTAAAATTCTCACAACTAGATTTAAAAAATCACTGTTAAACTTTACAAGGTGGTGTTCTTTTAGGGTCAATTCCCTTATTCAGCCCAAACTTTTTCGTCGTCCGCTACTGATTGTTCAGTTGCCTCCTGCATTTTTTTCTTATTTGTAATTGTTTCCAACCGATTTGTGAAAATAACCTAGGAAACATCTCAATTTTAACTGATTTCCCCATTGAAGTTAGAACTAATAGTATTATACTGAATTTATTATTATATTGAATATATTTTTTCAACCACTGACATTTTGATTAGATAATTACATTTTCTATACAGTAGAAAACTGTTGAGAAAATTTACCATATCACTGAAAATTATTCCAAATTTTTGAATATTTGCACGAACTCGAGTTGCTCACTACTTTGAATATCTTAAACTTATCGTCATGGTCCATTTCCACCACCATAATGCTTATATCAGTAAAAATTCACTGTCTAGAATGGGGTGAAACATTGGTCATGTTCCCTTAACCAAAACTTCATTTTTTTCATAATAAAAGTGCTGTATAATTTTAGGAATATGAAATCTATGATATCAACAGAAATTATTTCACGTGTAGTTTCTGATATTGACAAATAACATAAACTCTTATCCTTCATCGCTTCGAATGATATGAAATTTATAGTTATATTCACTTAACGAAAACTTAATGTATTCGTAATAGGCGCACTGCTTAATTTTGATATTAAAAATTTACTTAATCAACATCATTATTTCATATTAACAAATAAATAAAAATCAATATTAAAGTTACAATACTGACAAATTATTTTGAGTTGAGACAACTTTCTAATTTTTAAGTAGTACTTCAAACATTTTTTACACTTTTTAATGGAGAATCTGTGTAAATATACAGGGTTATTCACGCTATATGGCGCGGAATATTATGGCTAAAATACGAGGCTTTCAAAAAGTTTCACTTTTGGGCTATATGTGGATCTATTATGGCTACTTTTTAAAATTATTTTCATATTATACAGGGTGTCCCAAAAGCCTTCAAAGTATCAAAGTTGTGTTTTTTTTAATGGAACCCTCTGTAAATTATTGCATTTTTGGATTCTCCGATCAAAATAAGTGTATGTTTTAATAAGGTTTACTATACCTAAAACTTAAGGTTTTTTAAATAATTTGAATTTTATCAAAATTTGACCTAATTTTCATGTTTTAAACACTTAAGAAGTATTTAAGTTATGCAAATGCAATTTACAGTGTAGTGTAACAATGGATCATATTTTATATTCCAATCATGATAAACTTGCCATTTTATACAGGATGTGCAAAAATTAAAACTAATCAAATAAGAATTTTAAGTGGCTATAACTTGATTAATTTAAATACAACGCTATATTTTTTAACTTACCAGGATATATAATTTTGGATTACCTATCAAATGGTATTAGGGTGTTCATAACTAAGTCTTCGCGTTTTTACAGAATACGCTAAATAATTGTTCTTTGCGCCATTTGGTGTTATTAGTTCAAAATTCCAATGTATAATTCAAATTCAAATGTATATTTTAAAATGTCAAATAATTTATTTAATCTGTCAGTTTAGTCTGCGTAGTTTGTTTTTCGTTTTTGCTAGAATGGTATTATTTTTCGTAATTTTGGACGCTTAGATCGTTGAATTAAAATAGATTTGAAATGTTGTTGTGGGGTTACATAATTAAAATGAAGATTTACCCAAAAGAAGAGCGTATTGACATAATTTTTATTCTTGGAGAATGTCATAAGAATTGTTTATTGGCTTCTCGAGTTTATGCTCAAAGGTTTCCCGAAAGAAAACATCCTAAGCCAGCCGTTTTTGAAAGATTATTGCACCAATTTCAAAAGACAGGAAGTGTCAGTTACAAGAAACCCATTACAAGGAAGTCTGTCACTGAAGATGACGAAAATGTTTTTATGGTAGTTGGTTCAGTTATCGAAAATCCCAATATTAGTCAAAATTTGATATCCGAAGTTACGAACATTAGTCAAGCAAGTGTTTCAAGAATTCTTAAAAAACATAGTTTTTATCCTTATAAAATACAGCTTTGCCAAGAACTTTATGGATATGATTTTGACAACCGAACAGAATTTTGCATGTGGGTGTTAGATAAAGTGGCAGAAAATGAAAACTTTTTCGATGAAGTTCTATTTAGTGACGAATGTACTTTCCATAACAATGGTCTTGTAAATAGACACAACTTTCATTACTATTCTGATTCGAATCCTCATGAATACAGAGTTATGAGAAATCAGAATAGATGGTCCGTTAATGTGTGGGGTGGAATACTGGGTCCATATTTAATTGGACCGTATTTTTTTGAAGGACCTTTAAATGGTGTGATGTTTCTAAATTTCCTTTTACACCAATTTCCAGTGTTATTAGAAAAAGTCCCTTTAACTATTAGAACCACCATGTGGCTTCAATTGGATGGAGCTCCGCCTCATTATCATCGCGAGATTCGGCAATTTTTAAATGCCAACTTTAAAAAAAGGTGGATTGGAAGAAATGGATATCAAAATTGGCCCCCCAGATCCCCGGACTTAACTCCGCTAGATTTCTTTTTGTGGGGATACATAAAAGGAATTGTCTACAATACGCCTCCGACAACTTCACAGGATATGAAAACACGTATAAGAGACGCGTTTGAAACTGTTACTCCGCAAATGCTTTCCAGAGTTAGTAGTGGTTTTAAAAAAAGAATTTGTAAATGCCTAGAAATAGACGGTAGACATTTCGAACATCTATTATAAATTTTTTTTTCTGTTTTATGTTATAGTTGATATATGATTTAGAACTTTGAATTAAATAACACCAAATGGCGCAAAGAACAATTATTTAACGTATTCTGTAAAAACGCGAAGACTTAGTTATAAACACCCTAATACCATTCAATAGGTAATTAAAAATTACATATCCTGGTAAGTTAAAAATTATAGCATTGTATTTAAATTAATCAAGTTATAGTCACTTAAAGTTCTTATTTGATTAGTTTTAATTTTTGCACATCCTGTATAAAATGGCAAGTTTATCATGATTGGGATATAAAATATGATCTATTGTTACACTACACTGTAAATTGAACTTGCATAACTTAAATACTTCTTAAGTGTTTAAAACATGAAAATTAGGTCAAATTTTGATGAAATTCAAATTATTTAAAAAACCTTAAGTTTTAGGTATAGTAAACCTTATTAAAACAGACACTTATTTTGATCGGAGAATCCAAAAATGCAATAATATACAGAGAGTTCCATTAAAAAAACACAACTTTGATATTTTTAGGGATTTTGGGACACCCTGTATAATATGAAAATAATTTTAAAAAGTAGCCATAATAGATCCCCATATAGCCCAAAAGTGAAACCTTTTGAAAGCCTCGTATTTTAGCCACAATATTCCGCGCCATATAGCGTGAATAACCCTGTATAGTAAAATTTTTCCTAACATACAACATACAAATGTTATACAATATTTTTTTTCTTATGGCCGACATAGTATTTTCTAGATTTTTACGCTAATTTTGATTTTGAAAATTTCAGCAGCAGTTTGGCATTAATTCAAGCGAAGACCGTTAATTTACATTCTGAACGTTGGAAAAAAATTAGCAACATATTTATGTTTCTCTTTTTAATGGGAATCTGAATTTGTAATCTTAGATTTTCCTTTCTCACACAGATCTAGATATGTATGTAATCTATATGCATAATACGCATCTGTTCTTTACAGCTTAGCATTTATGGCAATTAAAGGATGTTAATTCAATGAGAACTTGTTTTTTTTTATACCATACTAGCTGCATAGTTTCAAACCTGCCTATGAATTATCAAATTCCAATTTTGTAAGTTTTTAAACATTTTTGACTCTGTAAAATTTCTGGTATGAAAGTCCTGAATCAAAAATCGGTCTAAAATCGAAATTTGCACAATACTTTCGCTTTTTTTTGAAAAATATTTATAGTCTTAAGGTTTTCTTAAGTTAATCTTATGAAACTTTATGAATAAACCATTTTTAAAAATCACACTTTTATGGAGCGAATGAAAGATTTTGCAGTTCAAATATGTTTTAAAATATGGATTAATATGCTTACCTATAAAAAATAGTTTTAATTGAAAATGTTATTAGACGTAGACTAAAGCGTGGTATATGCTAATTCCCACGTGTAAAGTAACTTGTGTTCAAAAATGTGATTTAGATAAATAAATCTAATATATCTCTCTCTTATCAGCAATATCAGCTGAACATATTTTTGTTTCAACAGTTTCCCAATTTTGAAAAATTTTATCAACTTTTGCCATCATTGCTTCCAATCAATCATATTCAATTTGCTTAGAATTCCTATAAATCTTTCTTCCAGGAAGGCAATTGCACATCTTGGTTTAAAGTATGATCCAATTCTAAAGTTGTGTAGGTTGCTGATGTAGGAGTTACAATCTGCATTAATATCATTGCAAAACTGACAAAAAATTCTATAAATTTCCTTTTCATGTTGAATGATTTCATTTGCGGTATGTTTCGGTTTAACTTCAAATTAGGAGAACAAAATATTCCTCCCTAGAGAGAGTTTCGGATAAATGCATAACAAGAATGTCAGCTAACATTGCAGTTATACAAATAACTTGGAAATTTCGGACCTGTAGTAAACGGGAAATATTTTATGCATAATACAAAACACTAATCTTGGTAAGTAGGCCTTTTGGAGAAATCTCCAATTATTATGTTAATTTCAGAACATTTTTTCATGCAATTTTCAAAAACAAAAAATTTTATACTAAAAAAATCTTTCCAAATTTAAAGAAAGTTTTCGATCATGAATAAAAATAGTTCTATTTATTAGTGGTCTCTGGAAACGAAAAGTGAGACAGGTAAGGCTTGAAAATGACAAGGGAAAACTCTCTATAATAAAAACAAATTTTTGCGTTTGAAAAGTGGAAAATTGCTTCTAATTCTGCCTAAGAAGGCTCTGATATATTGAAATGTAATATACACAAAATGTTGCAATTTAAGGTAATTCAGTTTCGAACTTTTACAAGATCGGACAATGAAATATGAAGTTTGAATTTTTTTTTCCAAGGTTTGAAGAGTTTAAAACTAGCTTTCGTTTTCCTTTTACAGCAAATTTTTTTAAGCAAAAAATACCTTACATTTTGAATATATAGATTCAGAAAAAGTCAAGTATTGGTAGGAATCTATCAGGTTCCTAGCAGTATTTTAATAAACAGAACGATGCAATTTTTCCAATTATTTTAAATCTTATAGAGAATCCAATATGTTACCAAAAATGCTTGTTTAATCTGAAAAAAAATACAGTACAATTATTCTAAATCTCAATAACTCTGTTGCCATAGAAAGGCCTTGTCAGGCAACAGGTGAATCTAGAAATAGTCAACCCTTGAAGGAAATCTCATTATGTAAAGTCTTTTAAGGTTCAAGTGTTAATAGGTCCAGAAATAAATAAATTTTCGAAACAGGGAATTAACCAGGTTTAAAAAGTTGTTTTAATCAACAGAAATACGCAATTTTTAATTTACCGAACCTTCATGTTTCAGAATACCAAACTGAAGGAACTTCTTGGTTCAAAAATGAGGTAGTCAATATTTTTATCAATGATATTAAGAATACAAAACGCTTTAGGTCCTCCCATTAAAAAAAGGGTACATCTGAAAAATGTTTGTGTGAAACATATTGCTGTTATATTGTCAGTCAAGCTTCAAGTTAAGAGACGTTGAAGTGTTATAATTTTAACAGAAGAGCAAATGACTCTGCAACAGGTGCATGGTGGCTTCGCATTCACCTCTTTGTCAAGAAATGTAATGAAATTAACAAAAAACAGTTATCCTCAGTGAAAAACAATACATTGACAACTGTAACAATTGGTTACGTACATGAACATGTATTGTCCAAAATAATTTCCATTCCAATAAGGTCCACGTTTTCCTAATCCCCGTTTAAAACGTGACAATCGCTAGGTTCAATTAAACGACTTTTCAATCTGATTCGAAGTGACGTTTTGCCGGTTAATTGTTTTTTTTTGTTTTTTTTTTCAATTCTGGCAACGCTTGTGTTAATCGAAACCTCTCCATATGTAAATGGAAGCGAATTGTTTTCACTCTTTAAACGCCACTGGTCCTAATTGAATCCTGTTCGTTTGACCGAGACAAGAGTTTGGTCCCGCATAAATGAGGAATTCATGCAGTAATTTACTATAAAGCGAGAGGATTTATCGCTGGACGGATCCGACTTACAAACACTCAATTATATAAGTTAAATGAAGGAGTAGATTGATGGACGCCTATAAGCAATAGCTCAGCGGTTTCTATGTGGATTGAGAGCTTAATTCACACTATGGTAGTGTACTATACATATAACTACTTATTCCCTTATCGGAATTTTTACATCACTGTATTTATGATAAATGGCTAAAGCGACTTTTCTTGCAGAAAATGATTAAATAATTAACAGGAAAAAATATTTAAATTGCCGAACAGATTGAGAGTCTTTGCTGGTTAAAAGTAAAGTTCAAGGAGACCCCCTCAGAATGTTGGGGCATACTTCATGTGTAAAGAGAATATATTGTATATTGAAGTAAGGATTTGCTATTATCTGTTGCTCAGTTTCTATTTCGGTAAAGTTTCCTAATTTTTAATTCAAATTTGGAGTGCGTTAGAGGATTACGTAGTTCATTCAAATTTTCTATCCATGAAGGTAAGCCGTCGATTAAGATTAAATATTTCCTGTGTTACACACGTAATACCTATGAATTATTAGCAATTTCTAATAGACTTACTAACGTATGAATAGACCTCCCACAATTTTCAATAGTTAACAACGTAACGCCATTATCGGATAAAAT
Source organism: Euwallacea similis (assembly GCF_039881205.1). NCBI lineage: Eukaryota > Metazoa > Arthropoda > Insecta > Coleoptera > Curculionidae > Euwallacea > Euwallacea similis. Next base: position 4,125,889 of record NC_089624.1, read on the forward strand.
CGCGAGATTTCAGTTTTGTTACTGCTCCCCGTGGGGTTTGCTGGACGTTTATTACGGCATTACCAACCTTGCAAATATGTGCACGAAGCAATGGGAACTTTAATGTATTTTCGAATTTATTACACTTCTCAGTTATAGCAAAATTATTTGGAACCATATCAAGAAATGTGCCGAGAGGGAGTAATTCTTAATCAAGTCTGAGAAGTTACATGGTAGAAGGAAAGGTACAGGAGTTTACGAAGTTTTTAAATATGTATGTGTTGGAAGAAGTTATTCGTGCTGAGAAATACTGATTCTGAGACATCTGGGAAACAGAAAGTGTAATAAAAGATGTGGGAGTTTTATTATACTTACTTATTCCAGACCTGAGACTGACTAAAATTATGACCAAGAGTAAACTTATTATACGATTATTTGGGCATTAGAATTTAGACAAAGACGTAAGTAAAGCTCTTGGGAATGATTATAAGAGCTAACATACAATTTGTAGGTACTGACTAAAACTAAAATCATAGGCTTATTGCATACTGATCGCCTCAAACTCAAAGCATTTTCACTACAAATTTGTAATTAATTCTTATTTCCATAACTAAATTATCTTCAATTTTCAAGTTTTGAATTCTTCAAAAGGATTATCATTTCATGAGCTTCAAATAAAGGTATAAATCAACTTGAAACGTTTTCATCTTCAGGAGTTCGTCAACTTGCAAATTTTTTTACATGAAAAAAAATTTGAAAGAAAAGTGAAAATAACTCAACATGTCATAATTCATATTGAATTTAAAAGTAAGGCAAATATGCTCCCAAATTTCGCATTTTTGATTTTTCTTTAACATTTCATAAACGAAACTTACAGTTTCGTGAAGTTAATCACCAAGAAAGTGTGCATTGAAAGCGATGAGGAGGAGTTAGGAGAGTAGTTTAAAAGTGGAGATAACTCACTTTCAGTTGAACATGAGATATATGAGTCTAGTTAAGCTATCTTATAGAACAAATATTTTTACACAAGGATAGTCACGCAATTCTTTCATTAGAAAATTTCTGACTTCCCACTATCGTAGCCCAATGAAACTTGGTTTCAAGCAAAAATCGAGCATTTTAAATCCAAGTAAAATATTGTCAAAATGGCAGCACTTCCGGTTACACCAGAAGTAGCTATCAACTTCGTTATTTTAAACGGAACTCCTTATTTTTTTATCATTTTTGAATTTCTCGTTAAATTTCAAGGCCAGTTTATGCAAAGTATCGTCTGTCTAATATTTACCGTTTCCGAGTTATACCGGAAATTTTGAAAATTTGGACAGCTGCAAAATCCCACGGATATCGGCATTGTATTCTAACCGCTACGAATTTTGCAATCGGTGTTTAAGGACTCAAAGGGGATCTAATAAGCTACGTTTTGACTTATTTAAATTGAACAAAAAGTCTTCTACAAGCTGCCTCTAAAGTTGCTTGACTTAAAAGTTCATCGACTTGCTTATTTCAAATGGGATTCAAAAGAGGCACCTTAGCTAGACTAGCATTGTTCTCATATTTTTTGTTCGTATATTTAAATTTAAACCTAGACATAAACTATAATATAATAAAAAAATGCTCTGCGGTCTATGTCAATAATATCACCTCCACTTGGGCCACATGCCCATGAACACAGATTCTAACAAAAGCAGTTGAAGTTTTCATGAATTTTCAACCCCGGAAAACTTTGTCTAAACTGGTGAAAAGTTTATCATTTCGTTAGGTGAAAAATAACGGTAAATTCTCAGAAAATAGAAAAAATTCATAGTTAATTGAAATTACGTTTGCGTCAAAATTACGCATATTCGGAAATTGAGAATCGAGGATGGCGATCGTAGTTAATATTTAACTGATAAGAAAGGCTACTTCAGATTCTTTGCAAAACGTGTATTTGTATGAATCTTGAAAAGGAATGCTAAAAGGACATAAAATTTTATAAGGTTTACAAATATGTATACTATATTAATTTTGGAAAAATGTTAGAATTGATATTAATAATATGGTTAGCTATACCTCAAAGTTAAATTCTTTTGAATGGAAAAAATTAAAAAATACATTTTGACTTGAAAACAATTTCTGTGGACTGCAAAAGTATGAGGTTTCAAAAGTTGAATAGTCACGCTTATAAAAGCCATCCGGGATTTAAAATCTAACATCGTAGGGTATACACGGAAAAAGTTACAATTCAGTGGATAAGTAACGAAGGTTAGCTCAACTTCTATGTTTCTCCATTTCGGAGAGTGAAACGTGAGCAAAATTGAACTTGAAAGTTTTAGAGCTGCATGATGAATTGAATGAGGGATAATTTCGTCTTGAAAAGATTATTGGATTTCTAAGCATTGCAATGGGAACATATATTATAAGTATCTAAAATGGCAAATACTACCCTCCGTTTCGAATTCTGAATGATTCATGAAATGAATGAGGGAATGCCTTCACATCAGTTTCCGAGATATTTAGGGGCAAAGTGCGAATTTTAAGCCCACAAAATTTGCAAGTGTGAGAAACACTTTCTAGCCGATCGTTAAAGCTTTACGAACATTGCTTCTAGAAATTTTTCCATATTGTACTCGATGCATTCCTCAAAGTTCGCCTTCAAATAGATATTAAAAATCTATCCCAGCTGAATCTAATTAGTAAAAGACAGAAGCATACAAATCATAAAACCACCGTAAAAGACTTATAAAGGATATACTATTTCAAGTCCCTTTTCTGTAAATAATAGCACTATTTCAAAGCTTAATACCTAACAATTTAAATTCCCCTTTCTGATATTTGCGTCTCTATTTCATATGACTTTTTTTGATTCTTATATTGATATATTATGAGCTTTCAATTTTCTACTTATACTGGAAATCCGACTCATTTCGAATAAAATTACATACATACTGTTTAGATAGTGAAATATATTATACACGACCCTATCTAAAGCGAAACAAAGCAAATTTCCTGGAAAAATACGTGGTTTGATTTGAAATTCAATGAGGTACGAAAACCGTTCTTTTTGGCATATGTGGACATAAATAAAAAAAAAAACAGATATGATTCATGTTTAAATGGAAGAAAAGGGGATCCTTTTTTTAGTATGCATAAATCCAGAAAACATCCAATATAAAAATCTACGAGTATGTTTAAAATAAAGAATAAACCTCAGTAATTTGTCTTCCGTTCAAAATCATCATCAGGAATTTATTCTCCCTTTATATCCATATCTAAGCCTTCATTCTTTATAAATGGCCCACCCATGACGGGCTCGAAAAAGGGAAAGTACTTGACTATTATAATTTTCCAAAAGACCCAAAAGTGATTCTTTGGCGTAAGTTACACATAATATGAAGTCAGTTGCATTTGCTAAAGAGGAAGTTGTTCTGATATATTTTGATCCTCAATGGAGCACAATTTGAAAAATGACAAAGCAGGCAATGTGCCCTTTTTTAATAAATAATGACGCTTTCGACATGACGAATATGACCCACTAAGGAAACGTTCGTTCCAGTTATCTTGCCAAATGTAAATTTGCAAAAAGTGAAGATATATTACCATGAATCTGAAAACGTTTCTCTGTGCTTACATGCATTTAAAGAAGTCTTTTAGAAATTGGCGCAGACATTGGCTAGTTTTAATTGCCCAAAGTACTCACGACACGCTTTACTATGTTTTTGTGAAGCATCGTAAGTAATTATTGTAACCTTCTACCTAAACTTCTCTAGCTACTCCAGTTAATTCACTTTCAAACTGTTCCAATAAAACTCTACAATTTACTTAACTTCCAGCACTTCCCTCGTCTTTAAATTTAACAATTTAGGGGTGCATTCAAACGAATGATTTTAAACCGAACACGATTTCATGCTCAACAACTTTTCGCCATCTGCATTCTGGTTTATTAAGTAGGTATAATATTTTGCATGTTTTTGCTATTTTTAGCATTCTGTTCACGTCTTGTAAACTGTGTTGACACTTTAATTTCAGAAATATTTTCGTTTCATAAGAAACTCAAAATTATCATCATTTCTTTGCTCTTATCTTGTTTGCTATACCGTAACATTGGTAAAGAGAAAGAGTTATTCCCTCCAAGTGGCCCTTTTTACAAGCATCTTTTTGAATCAGTGAAAACATCATGTTGTGCTTAGTCAGGAGAAATGCCTCCACTTACGCTTACACACTTCCAGAATTTACAAATTGCTGTTTAAAATTCAGCGAAGTTTCTTAGTTTTTAGACACTTATACCAGGTACGTTTGTGAACACCTGAACTATAAAAATCAAAATCTTCAAAAATGTTTCCAAAATAGACATTCAAGAGGGCTTTTGGTATTTTATTAATGAGCTGCGTAGATTTTTCTATGGTAATCCTGAATTTATTTCATACGATTTCATTATGATATTAACGTAAGCTAAGCAAATTATATCAAAGTTCTCAACTATGCAGTTAAACAAGCAGTAAAGCAAATTACATGAAAATTAGCCCCTCCTCCACTCCACAATGAAATTGACGTCGTGTAAACAAGAACTCCTGAAACCTGAATGAATGGAGAAATTCAGCTTATCATGCTTGTCGTTGTGATTAATGTTCTGGGCTTAGTTGAAGTCCAATCTTCTTTTTTGGAACTAAGAACTGATAACGTCCTAATCTATCGGAGTCTAATATAGAAACGCAATGCTCAGAATAATCTCTAGCTAAGAGCGGCGCTTTTTTGTTTGCTCATGTTTGATTTGCATTAAATTAAAAGCAGCTTTTTGTGGATAAGAGATGAAAAATAAAATTTTTCAGTTCTGAAATGCAAGCCATGAAAATTGGCTCTAAAAGCCTTAGGCAACGCAGAACTTTTTCACACTCTTGCGTTGTTTGTGCCAGTTTTGATAACTTTAAGCTCTAGTTAACGAAGGGCAAACATAACATTTTACGGATAAATGTGGAGCAGTAAAAAATAAATTAAATTAGGGGCAGTAAAGCTTTTGAAAATCTCATTTTATAATAGCAATAATGCCCATTTGCAGCCTCGCGATTGAGCTGAAGGTTAAACAATGCTCTGTCAACAAAAGGAGTAAACCTAATTATTATTTACCGCAATTGTTTGCTAATTTGCTTAAATAAAAAAATGCAACATTTAACAAAATTTTCTATGGTAATTTTATTGGTTTTTCCTTCCGAATTGGTGGATAATTACGAAACGCAGCCAAAAATTACAGTTGGAACAAAATATGAAAGTGTCACGGTAAATGTGCCCATTCTAATTAAACAAATCAAAAAGGATTTAGAGATAACACAGTGTGGCTAAAATTAATCAACATAATATTTACGCAGTATTATCTCTATCCGACACGTTATAGGCGAACAAAATAATTTGTTTAATGAACTTTAATAACTGCACCATGTGTGTTTGTAAAAGGAAAGATAAAAGTGGAGTTATAAATGTGTAAAGTTTTCCCTACGCAGGAACTCAGGATCATCCAGCCTTAGTACGAGAGTCGAGGTTTTGCAAACACTCCTGAGGTATTTTAATCTGCGTTAATGCACATACAAGCTACTTTACAAACTTTTATGGAATTACCTGATTAATCAAATATTGAAGTTACACGACTTAATGGAATATTGAAGGAACTTCGCCAAAGACAAAGGCAAAGATTTATGAGTTTGTCAAAGAGGCTTGGAAAAAATCTAAAGGGGAGGATTTTTTCCATTTTATTCTACCTACTTAGAAAACAACCACTCACAGAACGTAAAAACAATAACGAGAGAAGTACAAAATGAGACGCAGGACAGTATTTAACTGCTACGATAAAGATACTAATTTACACAGAAGACTCCTCCAGACTCGTAAAGGAAATAATAAAGTCCATAAAACAGCCATTTAGTAGGTCATTAGGAAAATACTTACTTCAATTGCAGTCAGATTTCTGCAAATAACGATTTTTGAAACGTGAAATAAAATTTTATTTCGAACACTTATTGTCTAAAAATTTCGAGGATTTAATGGGTGATCTCGTTGCTGTTCATGGCATTTCTGTAAATTTTCCTCAAACTCGATTTTACGATGTTTAATTAAATTCATAAACACAGTCACTTGACAGTGAATTATTCGATAAAATTGCCGAAAATTTAATATAAATTATAAACATGACTCGAATGCACAGACGTAAAGTGGGACGAGCTTACCGTAGCCTACAGATGTTGCTAATTAGTTTTCTACAGCAGAATATATCTACTTTAAAATGTATGACATAAGACTAGAAATAATTGTAGTGCCATCTGGGCATTATTACCTCTGTTAGATTTATGCTAATCAGTTTTTATAGTGAAAATTTCAAGGCTGATACAAATATTAGTAATGTTAGGTCCTGGGAAACTGCAGTCTCCAGAAACTTGCGGATATTGGACTAATTTGAACAAAAATTTATTGAGATATGTCCATACGAGGAAAATTTCGCTCTAGGTTGCTACAACCTGATATAAAATTGCGAAAAATAAGTCCATGGAAACGTGGTTTCGTTCTTTCGAAATTGCCCTTCGGGGACCTCACTACAAATGTAATTCTTGTTTACTTTGGGCTGCTCAAAATTACAAAAATTCTTCTTTATTTTTCATCGAGGCATTTAGAAACTTCATAAATTGTTTACTCTTAAGACCTTTCGAGTTAGTTAGTTAAAACACAAAAAAATAACCACAAATCACATGATAAGCTCAGAAACTCTACAAATGTTGCTCATCAGCTTACTACAAATTGTCCTCCGAATTCAAAAATGTTCCTTTGTGGCTGAGCATTAAAAAAATATATTAAAATGAACATATTTCTCTATCATTTAGAAATGCAAAAATGCCATTTACATCACCAGGATTGGCAATGCGAGAATTGTTCAAAAAATCGAAATGATTATTTTATAAATTAGTTTGCATTATAAAATTCTTTTCAAACCGTTTCAGAAATTTTTAAGTTTCAGGAAAAAATATTTCGTGTCACTTTGATTTATTTAGATATCACGAAGGTTTCTCTTCATTTCACCCCGACTTGCTCAAATATACGAAAAATTACTTCTCAAAACACTTCGATTTGCTCAGAAGCTTCTATTAATACCTCTCAGGAATTAATAGGAAAATCAATACTTGGCGTTAATCGAAAATAGCAAGAATTCCTTTCAAGTAATTCTGGAATTGCTCATGAATTTCAAAGAAGTTTAATTTCCGGTAATTTTTTTCGATTTACCTTAAAAAATCTTTAAATTATCGACTTCTCAGGTATTCCAAAAACAGGTTTATTTAATAAAGTACTTCAATCCATTCAGAGGTCACACAAACTTTACATGAAGTTACACATTAATGAGCTACAATTGCGAAAAAAAATCTCTTCAGGTCATTTTTATTGATCAGAAATTAAAATTGTCCTATCAGTCTAGGATGCTCCAAAAATTTCGCGATACTTATTGGTCTTCAGGTTATAGCGGGTGATTACCTATCACAGCAGATTCTTTTTAGCTCACTTTAATTTAGAAGATTCAGACAGAAAATTTTTGTAACTCAAAAGTCACAAAAATATTTCCTGAAGTCACGTTAGGCACTTAAACAATTCAAATGTTTGCTCCTTAGATCATTTAACGCAGAACTAACAAAAATATCACATTAAGTATTAAATTAATTTTAGGATTATTGAGCACCACTAGGATATTCTAGTGATATCTAGGCAATCGGAAAGAAAATTATTCTCCATCAGATTACTAAGAGTAAAAATGGCTGACGAAAGGGAATAGATCTTACAATTAGAGATTTTCACGGGCCGGGGACATCTCAAGGAACAAAGCCCGGTCCGGCCAAAAGTCGAGATTATATAGGGTCAAGTTAGTATCTTCTGAACTCGATTTGGGATCTTTTACAAATTAACTGAAAATGTTAATAAGTTAATTTTTAATAAAATGTTTGGAGATATCAAATAATGAAATAACGTTGAATCTCACTGTATTAAAGCCAGATTCGATATTTGATCAAGGCGTGTGTAGATATCAGATTTTACTACAGCCACTTTAATCCGGCTGAGTGGTGCCAAGATGAGACTTTCTCAGGCTCGGTCCTGGTTTGACCGTATAAAATAGGCTTGTTTTGATCCTTAATGCAGATAAACAGGGTGTGAGGCTATAACCATATACTTATATATAAGCAAGATAAGCAAAACGATATCTCCATGAATTTCGTATAAAATGTATCCGTGGAAGAAATAACTGTATGGATCTAATAGGAGGAATATTTTCTATAGATTAAAACAAGATGGATAGTATTGATAGAAAATGAATTGTAAGAATACATGTAGCAAAGAAGGTTTTTCAGGTCCCAAAAATACCTACGAATTTAACTCATATTAGCTGAATAATTTGGAGAATAATAAGAGACGAAAAAGACAAAGCATGATAATTATATAAAAGCTCTTTGTAATTGTAGTAGAAAAAGGTTTTAGAAGAGGTGCAACGGAATAAACTAGTTCGTGTGGAAATCAGATATTAGTCAAGATTTAATTAACCAATATCCAAAGCAATATAATTAAAATTTAATTATCCAAGAATCGTATGGGTGATTGTTGGATTCCTTGAAAATTCGATAGAGCTAATTGAAAATAAATCTTTAAAACAGCCATCGTTATCGCAATATACAGAGCCTAAAAGTTTCAAAAAATCCAATTTATTCATCCACAATTATCAAGATATTTACATGTGTGTTATGATTGAACATAACTCAGTCTTTGATTTTAAAATCTTAATATGAAAATTATAGTTTTTGTGTTACTTTCAGACCCTTATTGAAAACAATCTATTATAGGTAAAATCAAGGTTCTCCTGGGCACGTGTTTACACCCGAATCGTATTCCCTCTTCTCGAATGGAGACTCTATTTGATCCGGTAACTAAATAAGATTGATCGAGCCAACTTCCGTTTAAGTAACCAAAACTAATTTAATCAAATCTGCATCTTTAGAATCCAGAATGATTTTCCCTTAACTGATGGGGATGGGGTACAAGCCAAACTATTTAAGACGGCAATTACTTCAAGATCCAATTCCAGTAGGTAACGTTGAACTTAAATTATCTTCTGCAAACTGAAGTTGGTTGATTCGGGATTAAAAATGCCTACTTTTGCCATCAGCTCAGATTATGACGAAATATTTTGCAATCTAATAAGATTACTATCACTATTGGAAAATGCTTATTTCTGCTTAAAATAAATAAGTACTTTATGCTCTTTAAACTTTAAAATGTCTCTGAGGGCACAGACTGCGAGGGCAGTGCCGGTTTTCTAACCTAACGGGATATCTTGTAGACTTGTGCGCCTTTTTAGCCGTTTTAAATTTTACTTTATTTATACCAGAAAAAGTTATTTATAATTCTTCATTTAAACGGACCAGACCCTCAGGCCGAAATCAACAGTCGTAGGAGGGAGGTTCTGGAGCAATTGCCATAATGGGAAAATGAAAACGATCGCACCGGAAATGGAAGCTAGAAAATCGCATTTAGCTACTTTAAGTAAATATGTAAATAGAGCAAGTTGATTTTTTAATGTAAGTGATGAACTTACTTTTGATCTCCCAGGTGGAACGAAACAAAACACCCACAATAAAAAAATAATTCGATTCACTCCATTACTTCAAATATGTAAATTCGCAAAATATTTGTGTGCTTTTGCGGTTAAAATGGAATTTGTAAAGCATATACCTTCCACATTATTAATTTTAGCCCTTTTGTGAGGTTTTGTTGCCTTGCAAATGATGTACACTAAAATGTGTCTGGTTTTAAAATATCTCTTGACAACGGCAAATGCTTGCCGCGTCCACTAAATTATTATTGAGGCAATAACGAGAATGAGACTAATAAAAAGTATTGTTAGAGGGTTTGATGAGGTGTCCAATAAATCCGCAGAACAATAATTAGGTTCAACTCTAAACTTTATTCAATAGTTATTAAAACGAAAACCGCCTTTAAAACCGAGTAGAAGCACATTTCTTTAAGGACTTTTTAACCGGCGTATTAAACAAGAGTAGAGGTGAACCAATAAATTTGGCCCATTCGTAGTTGAAAAATTTCGTAATTAGGTACACTCAAGAACTGAAAACTGGAATAAAACTTTGAGACTTTGAAATTTGCAAAGGTCTTCTTTGCTGTGTCTAACATTTTATTTCTGAAACAAGAACACGACTTTCAACGTCCACTTCTCGGTTGAAGCATAATTCAAACTCCCCTGTGTGTTTGCAAAATAGGGCATTAGGGATAATATTCCGATTTCTTTTAGGCATATATAGGGGAAAATTCTCCTCTTAACCTTTTACAAGTTGCAATAAGTGCATAATTAAGGACCAGTGTCAATAATGCCCGTAGGTGGCCCTTACTTTACAACAAACTGCCGAACCCCAATTGCTATTGATGGATATGATTATAGCTGGGGTGAATACTATGTCGAGGACACATAAAAAATTCAGAAGCATTTTATGGAGAATTATAGCAAAAACAGCCTGAATTATCAAATATATTGGAAAATATCGGAATTAAAGACGTTGTCCAATATAAAAAGGTCAATTTTGCAGTTGCGTTTGAGGTATGTATGTATGGCCTTTAAGGTGATATAGATACGAATAAAAAAATAAAGTCCAAACCAAACGTTTCTGTACTTTAGATTAGAACGTTTAATAATCTAAAATATTTGTTTCCATATACAAGATTAGTAATTCCTCGAGACACCTATATACAAATATATTGATTGAATTATTGGTTCAACTATACGTTTAGTTATTAATAGGAAGCTCTGTTCTATATATTTTTTCCTAACTCTGAACTGCCGATACTAGCATCATCTTAAGTAAATTCATATACTAAAACGATATAATTTATTTTCCTACCTTGGTTTCATCCTAGCATTTTTTGCTAACTCGTACTACTTTTAAATATTTCCCTGCTTTTTTCACAATCTAAAGGTGTTTTTCTAAAATAGCATAGTTTCGTAAGATTCGTCTAACAAACGCAACCAGTAAGTTAGTAGTAAACAGAAGGTGCTTGAAGGGCATGAGGCGCATAAGACGTGGAGTAATACTGCCCGAAGAAATAATCTAAACCAATATTCCCGTACGTTAGTCTATGATGTTAGGTGGGATACTTGATGAGAGACTTGTTGAAATTCAATTGATTTGGCCTATATCCCTCCAATCAGCATACAAAGAAGCATTTCTAATAATCTCATCTTGCATGTCTTAAGTCTTATACATCTCTGGTGTGGGTGAGGGTTAAACATAGATCATGAGATATGCAGTAAATACTGCTTGGAGTCATAAAGGCACTAATTTAAGCGGATTTCGAACGAAGAAGCTGACATTTACGTACGTTGCTGTGGTGTGCGATATTATATGAGCGATAATCGTTTAAATTCATTGGATTGGTGCAATTATGTTGCAAAGCAGTGTTTTTGCATATCTCATGTTGCATGCCTGATATTTCATACATCTCTATAAAAAATAATGTGCGAACAGCCTTAGTTCCAGGGATAAGGTCGAGTCATACCAATTGCATTGACACCTAATGGGCCACCCACATATTCACTTATTTATTTTCAGTTTTTCCTAAAGTTTCCACAGTTTATCAGATATTTTATTCAATGTTTGACCCTAGGAAATTCATTTAGGGTTACTTCATTCAAGGATCAAGAGATTATTAGACACTTTCTACCATCCCTTGTTCTTCGGTGATACGTTACTGTCTTAAAGTTCCAATTCAGTTTCCATATTGAACAGGGAATTTAAGTTTTCAGAAAGAAAAGACCAGTGACCTGCTACTATAAGGTTTTTAATTCAGGTAAGTTTAAGCTCCTAATATCTTATATTTTGCCCTCATGAATAATATAAAGCTATAAATTTTAAGTCACCTGATGCGTTTATTGAGTTAAATTTAAAATGATATCCATCAGTCAAAATGTTGGCAGGTATCTCAAAAACTGAACTGAAAGCAATTTTTTTTTTAATATTTAGAACTTTGGTACCTTCTATATCTATTGAAATTTGTTATCTTTTATATAAGGCAAATTCAACGTCAGCCAAATTCATATTTAACAGAAAGAATATATGGATAAAAAAAACTTCGGCCCATTAAGGAGTAACTATCTTGTATTTGGTACTTCGGCGTCCATATATGGGGAGTTTAAGAAATAATGGTGCAAATGAGTATTGGGTCCTGAAGAGTAAAAAATAGAGTGAATCAGCTAAATTTGTTTTATGCCAAAGTTGCTTTTTTATTCTACAGGGAGTTTTATTAATTATTTTTTAATAATAAATTGGAATATATATATATATATAAGTAACTGGAATAATAAGTAAATTGGAAATGAATTTTTACTGTCTTAAACCCCATACTTTTTTGTACTATTGTTTCTGCGAGACACTCCATAATTAAAATTGCCATAATTTCTACGCTATGTGCATCATGAAGCAAGGTAAAAAAAAGTTTGTTTTAAATTGCGGCGAGAAATACTGATTTGGGGGGAATTTTTTTAAATCAACATTTTTGAGAAAATTTAAATGTAGACAACTTGATACTTAAAATTAAAAATTAAAATTAGCAATTTACTAACCAAAAAAAGAATTTAAAAAGTACACTGCGACCTGTAATATTCCTCAATACTGAGATTACCATTTTTCTTTCTCAGTGTTGGATGTGAATAAGAACAAAACAAAAAAGAAGAAAATATTCTGAAGTTGATACAACAACTTTAGAACATTTTGTTTTCCTTGCAATACTCAATTTTCCTCTGAATGGCCACTGCCTAAGGGAAGCAATTCACCCTCTCTATATTTCAGTATGTTTTTATATAGGGGGCGTTTTATATGGTCCACTTCCTGATTGTGTTTTCTTCTTAGATCATAAAAAAATAATGATGTTAATATAGTGATTCTTGAGGTTATTTTTGTCCGAAACAATCCTAAGTTAATAAATAAACCGAATTGCAATATCCCTAGCTTCTCTAATTAATTTTGCTTACCCTAATACTTCTCTTCAGCGACAAAAGCACCTCCCTCGAAGACGCCAAAAGTGTTGACCGAAACACGCGACTGTGGCAAAGTTTCTTCGGTCGCACAAAACCGGAACGGATCGCTCTGAATTGAACCCTTAGCGGAACGCAAAATGAATATATGCTGGTGCGCTTTCCTGCCTCGATTTTATAATGTTGTCCCCCCACTGAAAGGCCCGTGTTATCTTCTTCTCGAATTGGTCACAATTGGACACCCACATGCCATCCGCCACCACTGGGAATTTCCCTCTCAAAGAGTCGAACCTTTTTGAGGGGGCATACATTAGCTCTTTAGGAAAACACTTTGGGAAGATTAAAGACTTTGTAATAGTCATTATAGTGTTCTAATAGAGATCTTGTATTTGTATTTTAGATTTTATGTGCATATCCAAAAAATCCAGAAATTTCAATTTCAAACTTTTCCAAAGCAAACGAAACAATATGATTTTCTGCAATTATGAGCTTGCGGATTTGGAAGAAATGTCTTGGATTTTGTGCTAATATAACTTCAAAAGATCCATCTTCAGCACAACAAATTTTTAAAGTATAAAAAATACCAGTATTTTTCAACCATTATCTAATACTCTCACTTCGTACTTTCTTTTGATTCTGAAGCATTAAAGACTAGTAGTAAATTATTAAATTCTGTAAATTCAAAGTATATATCAGAGTTTTTGATTTGCAGGCTTGAAATTGCTTTCAAGGTCTGATAACGAGGTATGAAAAATCAGCTTAAGTTTTTCGGAGCTCTGTCAAGGATTTATGAATACCATCAACAGATCAACAGATCCTCGAACTTTATAAAAACTTTACTTACAAACTAGGTGAGATTGGTCTATTTCAATCAAAATCTCATAGAGGAACGCCCAAAATTCTTATTATGAATAAAGAAAAAACCTGCGCCCGAATACTTATGGATCTAGCACCAGATGTACCTCTAAAGCGACAAGGGTCAGCACATTTGCTAGATATTAATCTACATAGACATCTAGATAGCAAATCTAGATATTGATAATGATGATGAATTGATATCTGCGGAAAAAGAAGTCAATGCCTCACCATTTTATGCCGGTTCAAAATTTGTTACCAAGGCATTTCAACCCACATTTGATGTCTGCAATTTGTTACTTTAAAACCAACCCTTTGTTCTTATATCAAATATTGTTTACAGACAAGGCAATATTTACAGGGAGAAATATATTTAATTAGAGAATCAGCCATTCTTACAACACAGAAAATCCTCGTTTAATATGAGAACTCCACTTTCAACATGAATTTCCAATTAATATGTGATGTTAGATTTTCAGAGATACAATTCTGGGACTAATTGAACTTCCAGTAAAACTGAATGGAGAATGGTAGTGGAGTTTCTTGAGAAACGACTTATCTCTAGCTTCGGAGGATGTTTCTCTATACATGTAACAGAGTTCATGAATATGAATTTTCCATATCGATGGATCGGTTGGTGTAGTGACCATATGTTACCGCAACGAAGTCCCTTAAACTTAAACTTAATAGATTTCCTTTTTTTATTTTTTTTTGAAGTCATTGATATACAAATCCATATCTAACAGTAGAGAGGAGATATGGAATTGTTGAAGAAGGTATAAATATTATACAATCAAAAACAATAATCAAACCCTATCGGAAGTGCGGCAAAATGTTGGTTTAAAACTAGGAAAATGTATTGATGTAGACGATCGATATTTAATCTAAACTAACCTGAGCAAAAAATTTATTTGTTTCCACAATTTATCTAGTGGATAGAGCGGATTAAAGAAATACCGTTAACAAAAAGATTAAAAATGCATGAAATAACTTAATTGAAAATATCTCGAAAATCGTTAGAGCCAAATATCATTCAAATTCAATATTTACAATGAACGTTTCAGCTTTATACTTCAACATTTGAGAGTTTCTAATAGACAGAACAATTGTCTCTTTAAAATGAGGAAAAGCTGATTTTTCTCGACTATTATCTACGTGTATCTATTTATAGGTTCTTCTAGATTTTAGTACATAACAATTAATTCAAACTTTGTAGAGATAAAATTACGGTTTAGAAACAAAAGTTAAAAGATAAAGGCTGAATTATAGGCTTAACATAATTTTAAACATAAGGAGTGGATCAAAAAAGTGCGTTACGATTCATATGAATTGTATATTTTTTTGTTTGTACATATAATACAATTGTAGATTACAATTGTATATTATTTCGATTCCTAACTATTTTCGATATATTAATATTTGAAACATGGCATAACTTACATCTTCGACAGTAGTCAATTTCTAAATGTCTGAGTTACGGTAAAATGGCTATTACATTTCTATCTGTTTTTTTCAAAACAGATCGGTATATTAAACTTTGAGTTCTGTCAAAATATTATACAAAAAGTTGACAGATGTCAAATAGAGTTCTCATATTTCTATGAGATTTTGAGATAATTACTGAAAACTAAAATCTGAGTCATCCTGTATACTAACCTCCACTTTAACAGCAGATTTTTAGGAGATGACATCGGTAAGATTGGAAGATTGAGAAGTAAAAGTCGTGATGCAGTTTGAGGTTATTTTTAAAATAACAAAGAAAGATGTTTTTTTGTCAAAATATAGATATTGTGAGTTATGTGTCAATACTTTTTCCGTTTACTCCGGCAGTCTTAGCTCTTAAATAAAATGTTCGTTAATAATGTGCTAATATGTCAGGTTTTGTTTCGTTAGATGATTTTATAAAAAAGATTTACATCAATTAGTTGTAGGCGATTACTCCGATATATAAATACAAGCTATTAAAGCCTCAAATTTATTTTTGGTTTTACTTCTCAGCTCTTTCGGATTTTTAGATACTATTTTAGAGCTTTGTACACACATAATTTTCTAGAATCTCAAGGATTAGCTGAGATTAATTCAGGTCAAAAAACAATAAGTCTAGAGAGGTAAGTATTAAATCAGGTACTGTCTCATCAAGCAATAAGTAAAGAATATTCTCGATCAAGACTGCAGTGTGCCATCTGGCTTGACATGAAACTTGATGATATTGGAAAACGCGAACTTCCTCTTTTACAAAAAAAAATGTTATGTTTTGTGTATCGTGTAAATAAGTACCTCTAGAAAGTGAATTGCATTTTCATGTCTCTGTGTAATTTAATATTAAAAAAATTAAGAGAAATGTTTTTTTTAATTGGTATATCTCGGAAATAATCGGAATATTTTAGGTGTATAAAATTCTACTCTCCGGAAGACACAACTTCAACTCCATATCCTGCACAGGATGTATGGCTTTCTTCACGCAGGATTCGATCATCATTCGAGTCATGTCTAAAGGAGCTACTCGGCCACGTTTGAAAAAAGTGACCATTATAAAGGGTGTTGCATAAATTCATAGCAAATTCAACATAATTTTTTTTAACAAAATTTAGGGTATATTAGTGCATATCTGCACTCGAATCCCAAAGAGGAGACCACGGCCGATCTGATATGTCAAGGGGGGCTTGATAACCGGGGTGCCCCGGTCATCTATGTCCGAAAGATGGACCCTTATTGTTCAGATTCTAATATGGCATCGCAGCTGCTCAGATCTGATATGGAGCCTGGCCATTTAGATCGGAAAGAGGAACCCCGGTTGCCCAGTTTCGAAAATGGACCTCAGCCGTGTTATAATTCAATTTATGGAACTCGGTGATATTACTAAATAAAGAAAATTAGAAGAGTGTTTGGTAAATTTTTTAGAAAATGCCCATGGACCCTAAATATTTGTTACACGAAAGACGAAAGGCCATATTAGACACATTGTCTTAATCACAAAACTTAACGAAGTGAGAGAACAATTTATTGAAAAAATCGGTAAAATCGCAAAACAAGAAATCCGGCAAGGGAGAAGTTCAAAATAAATTTGTAGAAAGCAAGTACTTCTTGAAGTTTGCGTAAGAGATTTGTGAGGTTTTTGGGGCTGATTTAGATGAAGCTGTAACGTATTTATTTTTGCCGAATTATTTTCGTACCCCAAAAAAAATTATTTTCTTTGTTTAGATATTCTTACGTAAGTGATCATTGCCACATGATATTCCTAAGCTAGGCCCTTTGACGAAATTTTGTTCTAAACATATTCCAAAGCATACAAAATAAAGTGTTTTTTGAAGTCATGAGCTTTCAGACTTAGACTAAATAATAATATGATGGATTTGCTTACTAACGATCCGCCTGCTAAATCGATTTCTAAATTAAATAACTTACAGTCACGTTTAACTCTAAGGAAGAACAGTGTTTATTCAAGAATTAAAAATATTGCGTTCCTACATTCAAGTGATCTTCATCGAACTCTTAAAGTCTAATACACCAACGACCTTTTCATTCATTTTTAAAGTATGAGATCTTTTTATAGACAGAAAAGTTTTCTCTTTAACGTCCTCTCCGTTTCCTATCTTCAACACATTCAGGTTACTTATTAAATTAGTACATTTTCCTTGGTTTCTACATGGAAAAGACGATAGTATGTTTCCCACGTTTTATAATTTTTCTACCAGTAATACTTAATTGCTGGGTTACTGGTCTCAATGTCTGCTTTCCATTCGATTCTTTTGCAAATGTGTTTTAACCTGTCTTTCTATGGGCCTAAATGCATTCACAAATTCAATCCCAACGATTAATACTTCTCCAGAAGAGAATTTTTTAAAAGTAAAAACGTCACTTGTGCCATTCTCGAATTTTTGAGATTGTTTATGGATATGCGGAATGATTCGGAATTTATGTCCCAAAAGCATAGGATAGATTTTTTGTACTGTATACTCATGTCCATACAGAGTGCTAAAGTTTCAGATTTTTCAATATTTTTTCCCCATAGTTTCCCAGCTTTTGAAATATTCAGTTGAAATTTTCAATGGATCTCAATCCCTAAGGTCTACACAGTCAGAGACCTAGAATCGGATTGATATAGGACTGATAAAATTGATTCAGTGGAATTGACGATTTCTTCAAAAGTATAGATCTTTTAAAAGGTATATTTTAATTTTATCATAATTCCTCATTGATTTCAAATTTACGACGGACTTATGGTTTGAAATAGGATTAACAAATTTCCAAATTTTTTCGAATTTATTTACTCTATTATTCTAATTATCTATTCCTAGAGTTTTTAGGATTTTTGAAAATCCTCTTGATATTCGAGTCGGTTTAGGTTACAAAATTTTTTTCAAGATTCCCTAAATTTTCTTCGTGTCGGACTGCATGAGTTTTTAGAGAGAAAAGATTTTTGCTAGATTTCATCATGTTTGATTAGGTTAAGTGACTTCCTCAGCATACTTGAAAGTTTCCGCAGAATGACGATTCTTTAAAGACCCTTTTCCTCAAGTTTCCTTAAGAACATATTCAACAGATTAGGTAGTTTTTACCAGTAGACATTTTTCTAGGCTATTTTTTCGAATGTTTTGGAATTTTCCAGAAAAACTATATTTTTGGAAATTGAGAGGAAAATGTTTTATCTTACACAATCAGTTGAAGCAAAATGAAAAATATCTTATGCAAAATTCTTTATGTACACTACTTACAAACTGTTTCAAGGAAAACTTTGCATCACGATTTTCGATATTTAAAAATATGTAAAAACGTTCGGATCCGTCGATTTTTGATTCGAGGGAGGCAATTTTTTATGGTATTTTCAACCCTTTAACTTCAACCCTTGAATAGGGGTAACAGTTACCCCCAAAATTTCTAATGGGAAGGGGTGTCGAGTGATACATCATTTTGAAGTTGATTGCATCCTGATTATAACTTCCAAATTTGAAGTCACTGCCATGATATCCGTTGATATAACAACTTGTCAAAGTCTGTGGAAAAAAGGTTTCAGGTAACAATTAATTTATCACAATAAGAGGTGCAAATTTCAAAATAAGGGTAGGAAGACTTTTAAAAGTGAAGTATCATCAAATCATTTTGACGGAGGTGAGTTTTACCACTCAAATTTAAAAGGGTACGTTTCTTCATTTACATTTTTTTTCTCTCAAAAAGGTGAGTAAATGAAAAATAATATTCGCATTACTTTTCTGATCAATTTATTAAATGTTGAAAATTACCGTCATTTACCTCCGGTGTACAACTTTGCTTCCGCCGTTTTTTTTCCGAATTTCGCGATTTTATTGTAAAAAACTAATTATACCTTTAGGATCCAAAGTATTGTCCATCGCTGGCCACTACTTTCTCCCATCTTTCGGGCAGCATACGAATCCCGTGTTGAAAAAATTGGACATCTTTTGAAGCGATCCACGATTCTATCCAATTTCTTACTTCTTCATAAGACCGGAAGTGTTGGTCAGCTAGCCCATGTGCCATGGATCGAAACAAGTGATAATCAGAAGGAGCTAGGTCAGGAGAATATGGCGGGTGGGGTAGGACTTCCCATTTCAATGTTTCCAAGTATTTCTTGACCACTTGCGCAACATGGGGTCGAGCATTATCGTGCTGCAAAATCACTTTATCATGTCTCTCGTTGTATTGCAGCCGTTTCTTTTTCAATGCTCGGCTCAAACGCATTAATTGGGTTCGATAAAGAGCACCTGTGATTGTTTCAGTTGGTTGTAACAGCTCATAATATATTACGCCGAGTTGATCCCACCAAATACAGAGCATGATTTTGGAACCATGAATAGACGGTTTGGCCGTCGACGTGGAAGCATGGCCGGGATATCCCCAAGTCTTTTTGCGTTTGGGATTATCGTAATGAACCCATTTCTCGTCCCCAGTCACAATACGATGCAGAAATCCCTTCCGTCTTTGCCTTGCAAGCAACTGTTCACAAGCGAACAGACGCCTGTCAATATCTCTTGGTTTCAACTCGTACGGCACCCAATATCCTTGCTTCTGAATCATTCCCATGTCTTTGAGGCGTTTTGAGATTGTTTGTTGAGTCACTCCCAATGATTGTGCCAATTCTTGTTGACTTTGACACGAGTCTTCGTCAAGTAATGCTTCCAAGTTCGCATCTTGGAAAACCTTCTTTCTTCCACCGCTATGTTGGTCTTCGACGTGAAAATCACCGTTCTTGAAGCGCTGAAACCACTCACGACATGTCCTTTCACTAATAGTGGCTTCCCCATAAGTATCTGAGAGCATTCGATGAGCCTCAGCAGCAGATTTCTTCATATTGAAGCAGAAAAGTAAAACCTCCCGCAAATGACGAGAATTTGGCTCGTACACTGACATTTTCAATTGCGAATAACTTTATGATGAAGACACAAATAGACTAATATTTTTATGAGGTTATGTTAACAGGTGCCCAAGGCTCCTGCATGCCCACATGGGGTTATTTATTTCGATCATTACTTACCGCTACATACATCTATTCAAAAACGGCGGAAGCAAAGTTGTACACCTAATAAAATAAATTTTGTCCAAAGCGTTGTTTTACGTTACTTATTACGGGTGAAATTTGGTGGCATTCATGAATTATACGATTAGAGGTAAAACCAACCTCTATCAAGAGGATTCAATGATATTTCACTTTTAAAAGTGTTCCTACCCTCTTTTTGAAGTTTGCATTGCTTATTGTGATAAATTGATCATTAACTAAAAGCTTTTTTCCCCCACAGATTTTGACAAGTTGTCATATCAAAGAGGACAATGGCAGTGCTTTGAAACTTGGAGGTTACAATCAGGGTACAGTTACCTTTAAAATTTGATATCATTCGACACCTCTTTCCGTTAGAAATTTTGAGGGTAATTGTCATCCCTATTCAGGGATTGAAGTTGATGGGTTGAAAATACAATAAAACATTGTCTCCCTCGTATCAAAAATCGCAGAGTCCGAGCGTTTTTACACGTTTTAATTTTAAATACTGAAAACTGAGGTGCAAAATTTTCATTGGGCCACCCTGTATATTGGTAAACGGTATCTCTGACACGAATTGATCCCCGTTTTCCCTCTACATGTTTGCTTGTGAAATAGAATGTTATGCAGAAATTGGTTGAAATTGTTTTGATAAGCGTTATTCAATTACGAATTCTTTTATGTTGAGTAATTCGAGATTTTGAATTTGTATCAAATTCAGAATTTTCACCTCCGTCTTAAGCAGGCATTATTCGTTATCATTTATTTACTGGTAAGATTATTCATTCATGATTTCCCATTACTTTTACCCGCCATACATATACAATAATAATCTCCCCTCCGAGAATACAAATTATTTTCTAATTTCTTTGGCTGTGGTATTCGAGCTGCTGCTAATTTCCTCCTAATATACACATCCAGCGCACCTGTTGCGACATTCTCCACCGGGTCTTAAAATGAAAAGCTGATTTTTAAATGCCGCTTTTCTAATTAAAATTGAAATCCGTTTGTATCCAATGGATTCGGTATAATCAGGAAAATCACCATTATCGGTCCACATTAGGCAATAGACAATATGTCATTGAGGTTAATATAAATTGTTTGGTGGAATACCGCGTTCGTATATCGTTTGCAGTGATATCAATATTAATCAACGAGGTAGATTTGCAAAGATCATAATAGCAGGTTGGGATTAATAATCCCATAGGCTGGAAGGCTTACGCCTTTAGTTAATTAATTAGAAGAGCAGTCAACGGAGTTGTGATTAGTTCGCGCTGTCGTTGTTTTGAATAGAAGCCATCACCATGGAATGAAAATATTTTTTTACTCATTCGAGAGCTCTATTCATCACTCATTCTCATTTCTATTTAAATTTGCTCTCGGTGCTTTGTTTCAAAGGGATGAAAATTCGGTTGTAATCTACCCAACTACAAACTGAACCAATATTGATTTCGGATTTATGTTCGATAGAAATTTGGTTCCTTTGAAAGTTGATAGAGCATTTAGCGTAGCAAAAACTATCATCAAGCACTTCATCATATTTAAAAAAATTGCTATTAAATTAAATCATTAATGTGCATGCAGCGACATAAAGATCATCCATCGCAAATTTATTCACGCTAACGTGTTGCGATCTATGGCTTGGTTAGTAATTATTATTAATCGGGCGGACGCATATATCATCCAGACCAGTATTCTAAACGTTCTGCCCTTTCAACCGCAAAAATCAAAATCAAACAAACAATTTATAGACTTTTCGGTGAACCATGACGCAAAACGTGGAGGATTTAATGCCACTAAATCGTAATTGCTTTTTGAAACATCGACAAATTGACTCGACATGTCTGTAATATTTATAATTATTGCTGTCGCAAATTGCACAGCATAATTTTTCTCCTTTTTCAAAGATGAATTAACCACGCTAAGCGATCTTTCAGGCATTTTGCAGTTGTGCTCATGTACCGACTTTATTGAAAGAGAAGTTTCAAAATAATTAACACTTTATCATTACCGCTTTTTTCTTCTAGAACGAGGGACTATCATATTTGAAATGCGACCTTTCTATTTCCTACTGCTACTACACGGAGTGACCCAGTAAACCTCGGACAAGCGGATACTATGTTCTTTAGGTAAAAGTAAATCGATTTAACTTATTAACACAAAAAAACTGTTTTTTGACACCCTCAAAATAGTACGTTTGCGGATTCATATTAATAGGAACTTTTTTCTTAAAATGCACTAAAGAATCACACCCTTCATTTTCCGACACATGTTTTAAAACACCCTGTATATTGCCGTTTACATGATCCCCGTCGTCCTTATATTGGACATACTGTACCAAGCTGCTATAAAGTACTTACGATCTTCACGTCTTAGGTTTCTCAGCGCTATTCGACTATCGAATCATAATGAAGTACTTTACGACCTTAGTATATTATACCGGCACAGAAAACTCGCAAGTTTCCTTCCTTATGAATACTGCCAAGCCGTAGCACTGACATGTCATTTTACCACATATATGCCCATATAGAGTGGTCCACGTAAGATGGTGCACTACTTTATCCCAGAAACCATAAGGCGTAGAAAAAAGTTTAATTATTATAAGTTATTCAGTTTTTCATGAATGTTTATTTTTTAATACTTTAGAAGTTATAGATTGGTCCAGAAAACCATGGCGTGACAAAAATTAATTTTTTTTAAATGAAATACCTTGTATTTTGTTACGGATACTAAATCTCGTTGTAACTACACTGAAGTGCAAAGTTGACCGGACACTTATATTATTCCAGAAAACAAGCATTAAAAAAATATTTACACTGTTATTAGTTGAAAGTTTAATAAAATTGAATATTGTGAGGTCAAAATTTTTCATATAGTAAGAAAAAATTTAAAGATGAAAAAAGAAAACAACATTACAAAAAAAAGTCTACAAATCTGCCAACAAAAAAAAAATTTTGTCAAAATTTTTTTAATCAAAAATGACATTTTTATTAATATGTATTACTTCTGTGAACCCTAATCATCCGTGAGTCCATACAATTGGAACATGCTTTTGATCAGTGCAGCAAATTTTTCATGAGGGATTTGCTCCCATTCGTCATAAAGTGCTCGTTCCGAATCATTTATAGATGGAAACTCAGCATGATTACGACGAATACGTCGGCCTAGAATATCCTATGCATATTCTATCAGGTTCCAATTTGGACTCCCCAGTAACCACGATAATAAAGGAATACCAATTTTATCCTAATATGCTCGTGTTGTCTTTATAATGTGAAGACGGGCATTGTCGTGCATTAAGCAAACATTTCCATCGACAAATGGTGCAAATAGAACTACATGTTCTTTTAAACATAGTTCAATGCATCGTTCACCACTTAAATTACCTCCAAAAATTGTGACATGTTCTGTATGTGCCTTTAAGGAAATGCCTGCCCACACCATTACGCCACCACCGCCAAATTGCACCCTAGGGGAAAAACAACATTCTACAAAATGTTCATTAGCTCTTCTCCAAAGTCTATTTCTCCCATCTGATGAGCATCTGTTGAATCTGGATTCATTTGTAAAGAGTATTACACCTCATTTCTCAACCGCCCAATGAAGAAGTTCGCGAGTAAACTGTAAACGCTTTTGCCGATGATTAACAAGCAATAGAGGTCCCAAGACAGGGCTTCTGTAATTTATTCTAGATTCATAATAATAATTACTTATTAATTATTTATTCAATTTGTTAAATCGCCATATGCATTTCTTCTGTATTTTTTTCTCTTTTTAATTAAATACCTTATGGAACATTAAGTCTGCATCTTTCAATACATCATTCGAAACAGCAATGGTCAAAGAAGTTTTTAAATATATTTGAACGACTATTCCATTTACATCTTTCGTTTTATTCGTTTACAAAGTCGAGTCTTGATAATCGAGAAATTCATTTTTGAAATTTTAAAGGGTCACAATTTTTTTTCCATATGTAGATATTACTAGATGTTTGATGTCGATAAAATACATGTTCAAGTTTATACGAAAAAACTAAAGTCACAACAAATGTTCAATTAAATTTTTATTGTAATTTATACGGAAATAAGTAGCGAATTTAGCAAAATTCGGAAAAATAACCCACTCGAAATGCGAGACACTTTGTATAATAGTATACAGGGTGTTTCATAAATATACTGACAAACTTTCAGGGATTATAGAGCTCATAAAAACAAATATTTAGAACAAATAAAGTTAGATCCGAAATCGCTTCGTTTCCAAGATACAGGGTGTTTAATTCCTTTTTTTTAAAATTTTTTTTTAATATTTCAAAAACGGTTTGAGATGCGGACATGAAATTCGAAACATGCTATGGCGGGATAAATGTGCATGTTCTGGAATATGCAGATCATTTTCACCTACACCAGTGGCGTCCGTGCGGCATTCAATGGGATGTTTTTAATTAAAAAAATTACACGCCATTGACTTTTTTTAATATGAATATTTTTTTCCTGATATTCCATCAATTCTTAACAAAAAAGGCCTCTTAGTATTTTATTGCCCAAGTGGCCGTTTTCGAGAAAAAAATAATTTTTCATTCATGTGCCTAGCAAAAACCGGTGTAGGTTTCCAAGTGTGATTTTTTTTAAGGAGAAATTCATGTAATTTTCTATTAATAGAGGTAGTAGACATGAAGACAAACGATGTACTACCTATAGAAAACTACATTAATTTCTCCTTAAAAAAATCACACTTGGAAACCTACACTGGTTTTTGCTAGGCACATGAATGAGAAATTATTTTCTTCTTGAAAACGGCCTCTTGGGCAATAAAATACTAAGAGACTTTTTTGTTAAGAATTGATGGAATATCAAGAAAAAGAAAGTCAGTGGCGTGTCATTTTTTTAATCAAAAACATCCCATTGAATGGCCGCACGGACGCCACTGGTGTAGGTGGAAATGGTCTGCATACTCCAGAACATGCACATTTATCCCGCCATAGCATGTTCCAAATTTCATGTCCGCATCTCAAACCGTTTTTGAAATATTAGGTGTACAACTTTGCTTCCGCCGTTTTTTTTCCGAATTTCGCGATTTTATTGTAAAAAACTAATTATACCTTTAGGATCCAAAGTATTGTCCATCGCTGGCCACTACTTTCTCCCATCTTTCGGGCAGCATACGAATCCCGTGTTGAAAAAATTGGACATCTTTTGAAGCGATCCACGATTCTATCCAATTTCTTACTTCTTCATAAGACCGGAAGTGTTGGTCAGCTAGCCCATGTGCCATGGATCGAAACAAGTGATAATCAGAAGGAGCTAGGTCAGGAGAATATGGCGGGTGGGGTAGGACTTCCCATTTCAATGTTTCCAAGTATTTCTTGACCACTTGCGCAACATGGGGTCGAGCATTATCGTGCTGCAAAATCACTTTATCATGTCTCTCGTTGTATTGCAGCCGTTTCTTTTTCAATGCTCGGCTCAAACGCATTAATTGGGTTCGATAAAGAGCACCTGTGATTGTTTCAGTTGGTTGTAACAGCTCATAATATATTACGCCGAGTTGATCCCACCAAATACAGAGCATGATTTTGGAACCATGAATAGACGGTTTGGCCGTCGACGTGGAAGCATGGCCGGGATATCCCCAAGTCTTTTTGCGTTTGGGATTATCGTAATGAACCCATTTCTCGTCCCCAGTCACAATACGATGCAGAAATCCCTTCCGTCTTTGCCTTGCAAGCAACTGTTCACAAGCGAACAGACGCCTGTCAATATCTCTTGGTTTCAACTCGTACGGCACCCAATATCCTTGCTTCTGAATCATTCCCATGTCTTTGAGGCGTTTTGAGATTGTTTGTTGAGTCACTCCCAATGATTGTGCCAATTCTTGTTGACTTTGACACGAGTCTTCGTCAAGTAATGCTTCCAAGTTCGCATCTTGGAAAACCTTCTTTCTTCCACCGCTATGTTGGTCTTCGACGTGAAAATCACCGTTCTTGAAGCGCTGAAACCACTCACGACATGTCCTTTCACTAATAGTGGCTTCCCCATAAGTATCTGAGAGCATTCGATGAGCCTCAGCAGCAGATTTCTTCATATTGAAGCAGAAAAGTAAAACCTCCCGCAAATGACGAGAATTTGGCTCGTACACTGACATTTTCAATTGCGAATAACTTTATGATGAAGACACAAATAGACTAATATTTTTATGAGGTTATGTTAACAGGTGCCCAAGGCTCCTGCATGCCCACATGGGGTTATTTATTTCGATCATTACTTACCGCTACATACATCTATTCAAAAACGGCGGAAGCAAAGTTGTACACCTAATATTAAAAAAATATTTTTAAAAAAAGGAATTAAACACCCTGTACCTTGGAAACGAAGCGATTTCGGATCTAACTTTATTTGTTCTAAATATTTGTTTTTATGAGTTCTACAACCTCTGAAAGTTTGTCGGTATATTTATGAAACACCCTGTATATGGCCAAATACGTTCACAATCATCTTACTACCACTCTTTTTCGGATGTGCATCGGTAAACCAAACACCCTATACACACAGGGTGGTCCAAATGGCCGCTATTGCTATCTTCTAAACCGTAAACAGTATAAGTTCGGTTAACTTAGACAAAAATTGTTAAATTTGATGACAAGTTAAGATCTCGAGGCACTATTGACAAAATTTATTAGGTTTCGGAAGTATTGAAAAAAAAACGAAATTCTAAAACTAATGTAGAACAAAATAAATTAGGTATCTCTGTTGAAATAAGAAATTAAATTAATGATCCAGGTCATTGTTGAATTGAATCCAGGTCCGCATTTAAAAAATTTCAATTAATGTCGATATCTCAGAAACTAAAAGTGTTATTTTTTAAAACTTAACATTAGTGTGTAGAGATTTAAAAACCAATAAAATGTTGTAAGAAAGCTTTTTCGAAAACTCTTAGTTTTCGGTTTATTTACAAAAAACGTTTTCGGCAAAATTGCGTTTTTTCCTAATACTTCCGAAACCGAACAAATTTTGGAAACAGTGCCTCGAGACCTTAACTTATCATCAAATTTGACAACTTTTGTCCAATTCAATCGAACTTGTAACGTTTACGATTTAAAAAACAGCAATTGGACCAGCCATATACAGGGTGTCTTTAGCTAAGTGCCCATTAGAAGTATTTAGAGAACCGCGGAAGCTAGAAAGTTCAAATTTGGTATGTAGCCATTCGAGGCCAAGATGTACTGATTGAAAATATTTTTAAAACGGCGGCACTTCCGGAAATTGATAACAACTTTACTATTTCAAGTGGAATGATGTTTTTTTTATGATTCTATGTTGAATTTCAGGTGAACTTTATAAAACATACTGCTACCTTAAAATGTTAACTTTCGAAGATAAAAATTGTTTTATATCAAAATTGGCAAAAATCTTCTGTGTAAAAACAATTTGTTATAGTGGAACTAACAAAGGTAGAACAACAAAATTTTACTAGTAAAACGTCAAAACATTGCACTTCATTCTTCTCCATTTCGATTCTTATAATCATCTACAGGGTGGTCTGCAAAATAAATTGAACAAGACCAATACGAAAATGCTAAAAAATATTTTTTTTCAAATGGGACCCCCTATATTTTATGATATAGGTTAAAAGACAATTTATGTTAAGTTAAGTATGTATGTTTTGGATTTTTAAAAATTTTTAAATTTCAAATTCAAATAATTTTAAAAAATCTTATGTAAGAATAGGAAAATGTTACACGATTGAATGTAATCAAGGGCATAAAAAAATGGCGTTTAGAAATCGCCAAAATATTTTTTGGTTTTTGAGATATTTGGGAAAAATTGTATTTTCCGGCTTTACATATTATTTTTTTCTGGCGGTAATATTAAACCTGGACCAAAACTGATGATCTCTACAGCAACTTTTAATGCGCTTTAACGTGGCATTGTCAATTTTTTAATCCGACGTTTCGTTATTACGGAACCATCATCAACTTAATTCTTTTAAATGCGATCCGAATGTTCTGATATCAGATTCTAAAAGCCCTTTTTATTCTGAATTCAACGATGTATGACATTTTGCAGTTTAATTGCGTTTTAGTCTTTTCTTTGGCGCTAAACAAAAAAAAAATATTGCGCACCTGTACATAGTTTTTTAATTTAAAAAAATAAATAATTAGCTATATCAATTAACAGTTTATGTCATTTAGGTGTTTAATGATAATCTGATGGCTGCACTAATTTAATAGAATTAACAAAGTACAAATAAAATTTTATTAACAGAACATCTAAAAATTAAAAAAACAACAACAAAGGAATACAAACAAAACAACTAACTTTAAAGCAAAAAAGATTTTCATTACTTTCCAAGCACAAATAACACCTTGTAACTGTCGATTCTAACACCCTAATCAATGCTTGTGGAGTAATACTGGAAAATGCTTCCAGAACTAACCCCTTCAGTTCCTGTTCTGTAGCAAAATTTTGTTGATAAACATGATTCTTAACAAATGCCCATACGAAAAAATCAAGCGGAGCTAGATCGGGTGAACGCGCTGGCCAGGCTGTTTTCGAATGTGTGTTAATCACCTTCTCTGGAAATCTCATTGAAAAGTATTCAATAATTATTAATAAAGATCATCATCACTTAAATGACATAAACTGTTAATTGATATAGCTAATTATTTATTTTTAAAAATTAAAAAACTATGTAGGGGTGCGCAATAATTTTTTTTCTCTTTAGGGTCAAAAAAAGACAAAACGTAATTAAGCTGCAAAATGTCATACATCGTTGAATTCAGAATCTGATATCAGAACATTCGGACCGCATTTAAAAAATGAAGTTGATGATGGTTCCGCAATGACGAAACGTCGGATTAAAAAATTGACAATGCTACGTTAAAGTGCATTAAAAGTTGCTATAGAGAAGTGTCATCAGTTTTGGTCTAGGTTTAATATTACAGCCAAAAAAAATATATATAAAATCGGAAAATCCAATTTTTCTCAAATATCTCAAAAACCAAAAAATTATTTGGCGATTTCTAAACGCCATTTTCTTAGGCCCTTGATTACACAACTGTTCTTCCATTTAAACAAATCTGTACCTTTTACCGTTTCGAAAATCCCCATACTGGCCTCTCTTATCGTGAGTACCCTGTATATTGTATATCATTTGAAAGTGAATTAGAATAATTCATTTTCAAAAAAAATATGTGGTGATATCTCATTAAAAAAAATCAAGTTTGGGCACTTGAGATACAATGAAAATTAGAATCCGTAACAAAATATAAGATATTCCACGTAAAAAATGTATTTTTATCACGCCACGATATTCTGGACCATCCTATAACTTCGAAGTTGTTAAAAAATAAAAACTCATGCAAAACTGAATAACTTCTATATCAAACTTTGTTTTCTAAACCTTACGGTGTTTGAGATAAGGTAGGGGACCATCTCAAGTGGACCACCCCGTACAGATTTTATCACACGCCAATATCTCATTGAACTTGCAGAATATATCAAAATTGACACACATGCGCTCATAGCAAAAATATTGAACCCAGCACGTGAAAAAGTTTTAACGCACTCGATTGCTGACCGATCTCCGCATCGCGTCGCTCGGTCAACCGCAATAAGGGTATAAAAAAATATCCACACCCTGATTGTAGTTGACATAGATGTAGGAGTAGTCATAAAGTAAAGTGGTTTATAGTATTATAATTAAATTATTCTTAAGCGGTCTTACTCGAAACTCTAACAACGACTGATGACAATAAGAAGCCTTTATCCAGATTGTATCATAAGAGCGTTCACATTACGGAATTACCGAGATACTCTCATCTTAATTGCATCAAATCCTTTATCAACAAGAGTACAAACAAGAAGGCATATTTCTAAATGTGCACGCTGGAGTCGCTGGATTCCAAATCTGGAACATGTGTGAAAATATTTGCGTTCCAAATGATACTTAAATCCTTCTAATTGTGCCGAACCGCGGGCACGTTTATGGCAGACAGTTTAATCGAAAGCCTATCAGGGGTAAGTTGTTTGAGCTACTTTTATGGAATTAGCTCGAACACATATTTTTATGACACGTTCCGTGACGTCAATTTAGTCTGGATAATTTTATTGTTTGCGGATGAAGGTATGTATTAGATCTTCCCATCAGGTAGAAAACGTCGGCAAATTCAATTCTTAGACACCTTTTCACCTGAAACTAGTGCGTGGACTAGGGATAAGGGATGGAGCTGGCAATCGATATTAATTTAATCATCGACGAAAGTTGGAAATTATTTGCAAAATACCTTGGTCGAGCAGTTAAATCCCAGAAGAGACCAACGGAGTTACAAGAGGGTAACAAGTATTTAATAAATAAAATCCTTAGGATGTCCTCGTAGTTTGCCACTAAGTTTACTGGTATAACAAATTAGAGCTGAGGATCCGAAATAATTTTCCTCGGCTAGAAGTTTTCGGTTGCCTAGGGAACCCTAGTCCAATCGCTATACTAAATCCAATAAATTGGACTCAATACAAACAAAATCAAATTAATATTTGTGGACCATCCTCAAACAAAATATAGTTTTCATAACACACGCTCCTAAACAGAGACGTGCTTTCTACCACATAATAAGCATACTTTTAGCCAAGTTTCGCAGCGAAACTTTGAGCCCTAATTGGACACATTGTTGCACAGTGGGGCCTTATTAAAAATAAGTTTTATGTTCTTCGTTCGCTTTTGGATGAAGGATTACGACCCGACAAGCCGCTCATTTTACTTGGATATAAATGGAAATATACTTCTGAGCCTTTCGTGTGTGCGAGTTTTAAAGTCAAGTCGTGTTTCAAAAATACTTTCTTACGTATTAGACTTCTGGAATGTTACTCGCGTTTTAGGTGGGAGCCATAATCGAAATAAAATTTTTGTTTAGTGGGTTGTATTAACGTATTAGAAAATGATGGATTAAAATAGCCTTACCCAAAGAGATGAAATGAGTCTTCGATTATACTCGTAAAAAATTCAATTCGGAATGAAGAATGAGCCCTATTTGTTGTGGGGTAAATTAAATAATATGGCATCGTAACTTGTTAAATGATGTATAGTTTTAATATACCTTTAACCTCTAAACCAACAACTGGTTTTGAGCCTTCTGTCCATTCGAATATGATAAGATAAAGTCGTTTTGGTAGTTTTAGTATGTTATACCATTGTTACTATAAGAAATCACCTAGAAACATTCAGAGATATGTTATTGTTCTTCCGGTATCATGATAACCGGCAAGTTTTCCAAAAATTTTCATGGTTGAAGGTACCCTACATGAAATTCATAAGTACAAATTTTTTCCGTTTTTAAACCTATACAGGGTGTCTTAAAAAAAGGGTTCAGTAATAAAGGGTGTGATTTCTTGGCCCATTCTAAGAAAAAAAATCCTGTTAACATGGATCTGCAATCGCACCGTTTTCGAGATACAGGGTGTCAAAATAAAGAATACCAGTGTAGCTGTCTTTGTTGTTATTGCTCTCTGTTCATAGAAATCTAATGTTGCAAATGTTATTTAGTAACTGGTAACAACTGGTATATTCAAGGACAATTAATAATGTGGATGAACTACAGCAGCGAATAAAAAATAAATGCCAAGCAATTAGACAAAATCCAGCGTTGTTTGAAAGAATAAGAGCTTCTTTTCGGCGAAGATGTGAATTCTGTGCAAATGGCAGGTGGACATGTAGAACATCTTCTTTAAGTAAGGAAATCAAGTTAAAACTGTTTTTGATCTTGTTTTTTTTTGATAAATCTTTTTTTGACACAATGTATCTCGAAGACGGTGCTTTTGCGGACCAATATTAATAGGAAATTTTTTCTTAGAACGAGCCAAGGGATCACAACCTTCATCCCTTAACCCTTTTTTTAAAACACCCTGTATTCCAATGCCTTAACTATTAGTCTGTCTAGAAAGTATCCGGAATTTTATATTTTTCTCAATTTTAATATACTAGGTGTTTCGTAACCGAATTAATACAGAGCAGGTACGTGTATGGACCTCAAAATATGATGATTTGTTGATTTTTTTTCTATGATTAATAGTTGAGGAGATATTGACCTCTGAAGTTGACCTATAAATTTCTAATACACGGCATATTTCAGTAATGCACCATCACAACGCAACCAAATTTGGAAGATGTTTTATTCTCATTAACATTTTTAATTGGCAGAATTGTGAAATTGATGGATGGTCAATAAGGATTGGATTAGGAGTAAAGTAAGGTCTAAAAGTGTTGGGATTTTTTTATCTGTAAAATAACTAATAAATGAGCAACACCTTTGATTACCAACTTTATTCTAAAACTTTTGTTCCCCTTGAAAATTTGTCGAAAATCTTATCATTTTTGATAAAATTGCAGTTTCGTGAAATAGAACCAAACCAAATTTAAAGGGATTTAGGAGCAAAATCTACACCAAGGATTTCGAAAATAGGTTAACAAATTTTGATACCAACGAAAAATAAAAGTGTGTCCAGAAGCTGTCTGCACGTCACTGAAAAGATAAAACTATATGTGAAGAAAATCAAAAAATCCCCATAAAGACAAAGATAACAAAGAATAGATTTTTATCAACGTTTTTGCGAAGATAATTTTAGTAATGGTTTTATATTCCACGACAGTTGTTTCTAGCTTGGAGCAAATCACCTAAAAATTTTATCAAGAGAAAATATTGCCGTTCTAATTTATAAATTTCTCACTAAAATAATGGTTTGGAGAGCAATATCTTAGCGTGGTGCTACATCTCTCTACATAGTTGATGGCACCGTTAATAATACACGGTATTGTGACATTCTAAATAGTTTTCTTGTTGAAACTGCTCACGCTTTATATTCAGAGAAGTAACGTTTTCAGCAGGATAATACAAAATGTCTATAATTCTGCTTATACTCAAGCTTGGATGCAAGAACACCAATTGACAACAATTCCATGGCCAGCAGCTTTACTAGATCTTAGTCCCACTGAAAACTTATGGGCACTAATAAAAATTTAAATTTAACGAGCAGCGCCTCGAAATAATAAAGAAGATTTGGTTCGGTCAATTTAACAGGTCTGGATCACCATCACCGAATTTTATGGCGATAACCTAATTGTAGGTGTACCTGGGCGTTTAGTTAACTCTTCCCGGCGTCGAAATCTGAAATGAAATATTTCCCAAATGACGCAAAGAATTTTTTTTAATGTTAGTGTTCTATGAAGATTGATTTCTATAAGTGGTAAAATATAAAGTTACATATGTCCTTTTTATTCAAATAATATACAGAGTGTTTGAAAAATACAGTAATGTTCGCTTATAACGAACCCCAAGGGACCGTAGTAAATAGTTCGTTATAACCGAAGTTCGCTATAAGCAATAAATGGTGTTATGATTGTTTTTTTAATTAATACATAACTCACTTTATTTACATACATATATATTTTAAAAAAGTCAACAAGTAACATTCTTCAACTAGTAACCAATTTAAATAATACATATTTGTTAAATTTAACAACACTTTTTAGGAATTAGAAAGAAAAAAATCGCTAATTTTGGTTTGTTTTATTGTGGTAAAATGAATTTCATTTATATGTAATTCCACATGGGCTATTCCATCGAGAACATTTTGTGGAGTATTTCGCGATTGAAGAAATTGACGAATACTAGAAACATATCGAAGTGCTTCTGTGGTTGTAGGAACGGATATTATTTCATTATTCTCATATGCTGCATCTTCGTCTTCCTCATCATCATCATAAGTGTCAGATGCAGAAGACACAGACGCAATAATGGCATTATCGTCTAAAAACTCAACGCTCACAAGATTGTCATCCACATGAACAAATTCATGAAAATCGTTGTTGGTTTGAAGAAAATCCTCTTGAATATCGGTTTTATTTTTGCATTGATTTTTTTTAAGCCATTCGACTAATGGTAAGTCATCATCTGAATCAAAATTCTCATTTTCGAGAAAACCGGCATGTCGAAAACAATTTCTAATCGTTTGCTTTGACACCTTTTGCCATGCCATATGAATAAAGCGTATTGCATCCAAAAGAGTAATAATAAATTTTTCCTTACCACTATCCATACAAGATATCATTTCCGAGAGGAGGAGTCGTCGATAATGACTCTTTAGACTATGGATAACACCCTGATCCATGGGTTGTAATTTAGAACTAGTGTTTGGTGGCATAAACACTAACGTAATCCACATCAAATTTTTAACATCGGGATGAGCCGGACAATTATCCCTTCATCCCATTCACGTAATGCATTTATAAAAATCTCTGAATTCATCCATGCCCTTTTATTGGACTTATAAGTTACTGGCAATTGTACAATATTCTTAAAACATCTAGGGTTTTTAGATTTTCCAATTACCAATAACTTTCTTTTTTCGGATCCTGTCAAATTCGCTACAACAAATATAGTGATTCTTTCTTTGGAAAGCTTTCCACCTTCACAGGTTTGCCCTTTAAACTTTAGTGTTCTATCAGGTGTAAGCTTGAAGAATAAACCGGTTTCATCTCCATTGAAGATGTCCTCATCCTTAAAGTTTGACCTAATTATTGGCCATTTGTTTTGCAGCCAGTCATCTATAATGTTCATATCAACTGAAGTCGATTCTCCAGCAATTCTTCCACTCGTAATATTATGCCTTCTTTTGAACCTTTCGATCCAGCTTCTATTAAATTTCGGTTCCTGGTTTCCGGACACCTTACTTGCAAAATCTTCAGCTTTTGATTGTAATATAGCACCGCTAACAATTGCGTTATTATTTCTTTGTTGAGAAAACCATTTTAAGAGTCTTTGGTCAACTTCATAATTATTGGGCTTTTTGATTTTTTTTACATTTGAATGTTGTCCACTTTCGAAGGTTTTTAGGATTGTTTCTTTATTTTTCCAAATTGTTGCAACCTAAAATTACATATGTATAGTCAAATTTTAATTCGTATTAATGCTATTTCAAATTACATAATTTATTACAAAGCCGGAAAATTACTGGAATAACAAAAAAAATATCTGTGAACATTGCATATTTTATTGTTCTTACCGTTGATTTACTTAATCCCATTTCTAAACAAATTTCACTCTGTTTGGCATGTCTCTGCAACCG
The DNA here is from genome assembly GCF_039881205.1 of Euwallacea similis. Taxonomy (NCBI): domain Eukaryota; kingdom Metazoa; phylum Arthropoda; class Insecta; order Coleoptera; family Curculionidae; genus Euwallacea; species Euwallacea similis. The sequence continues at coordinate 4,161,356 of NC_089624.1, forward strand.
TTTAACAATGTCATATTTACAATTTAAAGTTAAAGCTTTACGTTTTTTTTTTTAATGATATAACTCATGATTTTTTTAACGAACGAATTCTTTGAACGCTATCAATATACTGGAACAACTGTGTCGTTTGTGTCAGCAATTTGCTTCAAACGATTTTGGACTTTCCCCGAGAATTGTTTACTTTTCTTCTTTGGGATTTCGGTAAAATCCCGCGTTAAGTTCGTTATAACCGTAAAGTTTTTCTATTCTTCTAAAAATTTAAGGTTCGTTATAAGCGAAAGTTCGTTGTAAGCGGGTTCGTTATAAATGACAAAAATAACATACGTTTAAATGTATTTGAGTTCGTACTTCATAGATTAGTTCGTTATAACCGAAAGTTCGTTATAAGCGGGTTCGTTATAAGCGAACATTACTGTAGTTGGTTAAAATTATGTACGTCCGGAGGACATAGGTACTTAATTAAATATTAAAATGATTTTGCATATATGATTTAAAATTTAATCCACCGCCACTCTAATGATTAAAAAATATCACAATTAAAATCGATCACGGCCGTCATAAGAGTTAAGTGTTTAAAGAATGGAAAATGGAGATTATACAAGTAAATGAGATGAAGTATTTGCTATCATTTTATAATTCAAATAATAAAAGTATATACTGAATAATTACAGTTGAGTTTTCTTTTTTTCAGACAGTTTCTAGATGGACTATATTTTAACATGTCCGCATTAGTGTTCGACAAAATGCTTTTGTGACCCAAGTTTTGTTGATTATTTCATTTTGACGAATATGTCTTTCTCGACATAGAGCCTGTAAAATCAAAATTTCAATATAAAGGTCTGATTTTTTAGAACCATCATCAATTTTTAGTTTTTTATGTGAGGTAAAAAATGTTCTTCGACCATGTATAACGACCTTTTCAAGACTATCTTACCATTTTAGAAAATGGGGAAAAAATAAGTATACTTTTTAAGATTAGGCCATACAACAGATCTACGTATTTGAAATATGAAACTGTGTCTGCAGATATGCCAACACAGTATTAAAGCATCATGTAAATTGTACATGAAAAAATTTAATTATGTAGACTGTGCTTTAAATTATTACTAAATCATCTATTTACTACAACAAACAAAGACGTAACGAGAAAAGTAAACTAAACAACGAAACACAACACAAAAGAACAAGGGATTAAAATTAAAAAGGTGACTAGAAACTAAATCATGTCTTAATGTTGGTCTGTTTTTAAAATTGTTCTTTGGCACAACACAGAAACATCAGCATTAGTGTTTTTATTGGTATTGAAATATGCAGCATGCCAATTTTTCTCTCATCTGAGTAATAGAGGTAATTTTAAATTAACTTTTTTAGAACTGCATACACATGCCAGACATAAGACAAATAAAAGGTAATAATGGATACAGAGAACTGAAACATTGACTTGAAATTTCACTTCACAGACATATTGCACTTAAAACGCTGCTTCAAAAAAGTTTTCATAGCCTGAGCAGTAAAGCCCCTTCGTTTTCGTCACTAAGTTTCTAACATATTAGACTAAAACTTTCCCCATTTAACCGGCTTTGTAACTTCTATGTTTTTTGAGATCCCAGTTTATGAAAAGTCAAGTTGGGACTTACTGTATACGTAAATTAAAATGCGGAATATATTTTGAAATTGTAGGAAAATATATATCAAAAAAGTTCCTCATTCAGAAGAAATATTTTTTCAGCAGATACCCCCCTACATCCTCAATTTTGTTATCTTCTTGCTCATCTATTATCTTCTTAGGTATTCTCTTATCTCATTGTCCTGTCAATTATTACCATTGCCTTCACAAGGTCTGCTACACCAGCATAGGCAAAACCTATACAGTGTTGCTCATTAGTGCGTCAAAGTGCGATATCTCAGTAAATATGACTTTTAGACGGAAATGTTTCATATTAAAGTTTTTGGTTATTAAGAGATACTAATTTTAAAATTATTTTCAAATAATTTGGATACGTCATAAAAGTGTGGTAGAACCAAAATAATATTTTTTTAAACGGAACCCCCCAATTTTTTAATAATTTCCGGATTTATCGCCAAATTTTAAGATCAGTTTATATAAAGGGTCTTATGTCAAAAATTTGCAGTTGCCGAGTTATATACGGTGTGTATATACGGTGGCCAGCAGAAAGTACACACCATATGAGATTTTTTTAATTTAAATTTATAAGAAAATATTATTCTTGGTAAAAGTTTGTATATTCCTCCAAACTCAAAACGCAGTTTACAAAATTTGTATATCTCATTTCATATGGGGGAGATTCGAAAATTATGAAAATGGCTTATGAGTAAAGTACCTTTATTTTTTATTTTAGAGGAAACATGTATTATGAAAAGTGATTTAGAATTAAAAGATAAACACAACTATGAAGTTTCTAATTTCCGTTCCATAAAACACTTTTTTGAAATTTTTTATGATTTACCCCGTATATTTATTTAATATGCCAGTTTCATTTCAGAGAGGATTAAAAAATACAAACAATATTATAAACTTTTATCAAGAATAACATTTTCTAATAAATTTTAAAAACATCTCATTGGTGTGTACTTTCTGCAGGTCACTGTATATATACAGGGTGTCCCACTAAGATGTTCGCGGAGGATAACTTAATAACTATTAAGCTTAGAGAAAAAGTGTAAAGACAAAACAGACTTTATTTTTTCAACACTACAAACTAAAAATATTTTCGTTTATACAGGGTTCAGCATAAAGCTTGTGCAATATGAAACTTCTTTATTTCAAATGGAACACTATGTATATTTTTGCACTTTTAGATTCCAGGCATTAAACTGATCAAATAACTATTAGATTTCCCTACACCTAAACCTAACCGTTATTGAAATATTTTGATTTAAAAGAAAAAAATTGCCAAAACACCATTCCATTAAAATGTAAAATTCTTAGCTGTTATCAAAGTTGGCTTTGTGAAACTTTGTCGACATGTTAACCAGACATAATAGATTAGGTTGGCAGGAAAAGTTTTTATAAATATTATACAAGGTGTCCAAAAAAAATGTCGCATTTGAAGAACTTTGAAAGCAAAAAAGTCGATTATTTTAAATGAGACACCCTGTATATTTTTACATGTCTGGATCCTAAATTTAATTCTGAATCGATTTCTATTAAGGATCCCTATGCCTAAAATTAACGGTTTTGCCATAATTTGCGATTTTTTGATTATTGGCTAATAATATTCCGAAATATCTTAGTTGCCTTGGAAAAATATGGCTGCTTCTATAAATGACATTTTATATTATTTAACAAACGACTATCTCAGTTTAAGCAAACAAATATTGATTTGTCATTTCTTTAACTTTTGGTTAATTAGTTGATTTTTTTGGCTTAATAAGTTGATTAGTAATTATTTATTGATTTAAAAAAATGAATTTTTCTAAAAATGAATTAATACAAATGGTTTATGCGCTTGGAGCTAGTGACGGAAATTGCTTATTAGCAAGTAAGATACATCGGTAAAAATTTCCAAACAACAAACAATCACTACCTCATGTTTCAACTTTGAAGAAGCTCAAAGAACGATTTGAGAGAACGGGAAATGTTAATTACATGAAGAATAACCAGAGGAAGAAAAACGTTTGAAATAAAGAAAACGAACTTTTAGTTCTTCAAAGTTTAATTGAGAACCCTCATAATTCTTGCCGGCGCCTGGATTTAGAAACTGGTATTTCCAAGTCTACCATAAATAGGATAGCAAAAAAATTTAAGTTTCATCCATACCATATTCAGTTATTTCAAGAGCTTAATAATAATGATTTTGTTAATCGATTAAATTTTTGTAATTGGGCCATAGAAGAGAATCAGCGTAATCCGAACTTCTTTAATACGGTTTTGTTTACCGACGAAGCAACTTTTCACAGCAATGGATTTGTAAGTAAACATAATTTTCATTATTATTATAAAGAAAATCCACATTTTTTTAAGCTCCTGAATCATCAACATCGGTGGACATTGAACGTATGGGCGGGGATTCTTGGAACTAAAATAATAGGTCCCTATTTCTTCGAAAATTCTATTAATGGAGATACATTTTTACAATTTTTGCAAAATGGTTTTGAGGAGTCTTTAGAAGAACTACCATTAGGAACAATTAGACTCATGTGGCTGCAATTAGATGGGGTTCCGCCACACTTTAGTCATTCAGTAAGAGAATATTTAAATACCATTTTTGAAAATAAATGGATAGGAAGGGGAGGACCTATTAATTGGCCAGCTAGATCGTCTGACCTAACTAAATTGGATTTCTTTTTATGGGGATATGTAAAAGAAGAAGTGTATAAAACTGTTTCTACAACAAAAGAAGATATGAAAAATAGAATTAGAACTATAATCCAGGCGATTGATGTGCAAACTTTAAGAAAGGTACATGATTCATTTTTAAAAAGAATTCATATTTGCTCACAACAAAATGGTGGACATATAGAACATTTGTTAAAATATACTTAATATATTAATTTTGTTGTTTTTTTTAAATTTAATTTTTGTTAGCGCGGGGAACGAGTCATATTTTTCCAACGCAACTAAGATATTTCGGAATATTATTAGCCAATAATAAAAAAAAACGCAAATTATGGCAAAACCGTTAATTTTAGGCATAGGGATCTCTAATAGAAATCGATTCAGAATTAAATTTAGGATCCAGACATGTAAAAATATACAGGGTGTCACATATGTATGTATGTACTAGGTGGTCCATGAAAACTAAACTGACAAGTCTGTGCTCAGGAAATTTTTTTTCTGAGCACAGACTGATAAATGCTGAAACACGTCAATTGTATTTTTAAAGGAGACATCTTTTGCGATAAAATTCACTTCCAAATTTTTTCACCCATTTGCACTGTGATTACAACCTCTAAAATGTTAATAAAAGCGATAGGACAAGTGATACTTCGTTTGAAAGGCGTTGCTTCCCTGACTTCAGTGCATTTATTTTTTAAAAGTTTTATCATGTTTCAACAATGTTTTTTCAATTATTCAAACTTAAAGTTGGAAAAATGAATTTCACAATTTAAAGTTTGAATTATTTTCAAACAACGTGATAAAATTTTTAAAAAATTATTGCACTAAATTCAGAGAAGCAAGTCCTTTCAAATGATGTATCACTTGTCCTATCATCCCTATTAACATTTTAAGAGTTGTAATCACAGCGCATAGGAGTGAAACAATTTGGAAATGAATTTTATCGCAAAGTCGTTCGCCTTAAAACTAAAATTGAGGTGTCTCAGCGTTTATAGAAAAAAACATTCCTGGGCACAAGCTCGTCTGTTTTATTTTAAATGGGTCAACCAACATACATTTTTGATGCGTTGTCGTGTATGGGGGGTGACCGTGCATTCAAGCAACCTTCACTTCAGGACCGATTGCTTTTTTACAGTCAAGTTATAAAAATAGGTAAATGAATCATCTAAAAAATTTAAGAACACATTGGCTGCAAAGAAGAGAGTCATTTTCTATTGCATTACTGAAAGAAAAATTAACTGATTAGTACTTAATTTAAAGTGAGTAAATCATTCGTTTCGCCTCCAAGTCTAAGTGTAATATTTCTTTGGTTATCAATTGGTTAACAAATTAAATCATATTTCTAACTACCATTGAATCATTAGTAAAACTAAAACATTAAAAAGAACTGTCTGTATTACACAATCTAATAATTTTACATTCATAAGAGTATTTTCAATATACTGACTGTATACCTGTTCTATAAATAATAAAATTCTCCATTTTTAGCTCATTAATAGTAGTTGAGATTTATAGTCCTTTATAAATACTCATACACAAAACTTAACACTCGTTAAGTGCCTATTAATTGTGTAATTTCCCGTAATCCTATGCCTAACAATTTAGATAGAAGATTATCAGCTACGTGCGAATATAATGTAATATGATATGGTTTCACGTGTGTATATCAAATCATGTACTTATTATAGATTTTTAGTCACAAAGACCTTCATAGAAAATTTTGCATGTATTCTAAACAGATAATTATTATTAAGAAATAAATAAATAAATTATAAATCACAGTTACGACTTGTAATAATCCACAAATTCTTCCCAAAGCTGATACTAAAAAAGATTTTATCCACATAGACCGCAAGTGACGATGTTGACGCAGCTTCTGAGGAAAAACGAAAAATGTGAACAATTTAAATGAAAAATTAATTTCTTAAATTTAATTGATATGAATGAGCAGTTCGTGAAATGTACAAATACAGGAACTTTGTTAATTCCATTGCAATTAATTTCTACAATTAATATTTCCTGTTAAGAAATATTTATCGGCGTCTGAAATATCGAAAAATGTTTTCAATATTTGATAAAGCAAATCATAGAATACATTTTTGCAAAAATGAATCACCACGTAAAATTTCTTAAACCGAATAATGAATCGCAGGATTTTCTTCTAACTGAAATAAGTAGAGTTTTTTAAAATCAATTTGCAGAGGGCTAATAACGAAGTAACCAAACAAATATGTAGTTATAGTTTTTTTAGCGAAAATGAACATTTCTGACCTTGCTGGTGGCTTTTCTGGGGATACCGTTTTAACCGTCGGTCCTCCAGCAGCAACTTTGGTTGGATTTTTCTTCTTGCCTTTTCTTTGTTCCTAAAACACCATTCAAATGTTAATTAAATTAATTTAAAAAATTCGTCCACTATAATACCGCCCTGAAAAGAGTGGTTTAGCCTCATTAAAACAGGAGCTTGTTAATTCCATTTCAATCTGTTATAAGCATGTACTATAATAAATTAAGTTTAAGTTAATCCTACCTCTACTATCTCCCCAATTTTATAACACTTCAATTGTTTCTTTGCGTCTGAGGAATGTCCGAAATCGTCGAAACCCTTAGTCGCATCCCTTCCTGCGTATTCAGTTATGAGATCGCCACCCCCAGGATGCTTAAACAATTAATAAATTATTTTAAATCTCGTACGTTCCTGATTCCATGTCTCAATTTATAATTAAAATTTAAATTAACGACATTCAACTGGTTGCTTTATTTGTCAATAACTTCCACGTACAAAGGAATTACCCAGATTCTGAGATTTCTCAATATGAACACGATTCCGTAATTACGAATATCATATTTGAGTTCAAGAAAATTCTCTGTTTGAAAACACTGATAAAGTACAATCTCTTTAATTTATTTTAAAACATTTTTAACCTCCTTTCTATCTGGATATTAGCTTGCATTAGCAGCTTCCGAATATTTTAAAATGTAAAATACTTACATCGTCTAAGTAGTCAGTAACATCATAGACGCTATCCTTGTAAATAAACCAAACTTTAGGATCTTGCTTCCCGTCGTGAACTTTCACTTCCTCGAGGGTGAAATATTTAATTTCTGCATCTTGAGTCATTTTGCAACACTTTTAGGAAAAGAAATTTTTATTGCTGGATTTATATGTCGCGACGGGGAATTTAAAGTCGTCTGAATTATTTATCGTTATAATTGTTGTTTTATATATTTACAAGCGTTGAATTTCCAGGTCCGGACTTGTATGTAAGAATTCCCACTAAATTGCATTTTAACCAAATTCTAGATAACAAAACCTGTTCATATTTTCCAACTTGCTATCTGAAATATTAATGAAGGTCGCGTAATAGGCATTTCGGGGTAAATAGCGAAATAGAAGGCAATTGAAAAAGGGAAGCCCAAATAAATCTCTTTCGTGAAAAGTTTCCCAAAGTTTTCCAAATAGATACTTACTGGCTTTCGGTTTTCAGTAGGTTTGGCAGTTTTGTTCTTAGGTAGCTATTAAGTCTGCAAATGAATGCAAATTCATTATGTTATAATCGAAATAAGGACTCTGTTTCGGCGTTTATTGTCATTTAAACTTATTATATTAGCAAGCATTTGAGTCTTGCCAATTCTAGCAAAACTGCAAGTCATCGAAGAATAATAATGGGGGAATTTTATCGCCTTACTCAATGCGTACTACCTGTGTATGCAGTTAACTAATCATTCCTAAATACTAATTCTAATTTCGGTTCTTCGTATCTGTGGAATAAGGCACGTGGGTCTCCTATTCATGACGTAGATACTTATTCAAAACAACCCCGTTTCTTTTCTTCTAGCGTCATATCCACAACATTATCCAGGCCTAATAGATTTACTATTTACTCAAGCAGCCTTGCGGCAGATACATATACGAGAATAACCCTCGAACAAGAGGAACTCGTGTTTGCGTAAAGGATTTAAATCCAGAAAACTCGGAAAAAGTAGTTTCCATATAGTTATTTGGGAGGGGGATTACCGCGTTTCAGATTAGTGCTGGTTTGTATCTGTATACTTTGGAGATGGAAATTTGCATCCAATGTACACATACTATGCGAAACAATGCAGTACTGGTAAAACTAAAAATAAAATTGCTAGGAGAGACTATTAAATTTTTACTAATATATACTATGTACTAATCAAATTTATACTTGATGAAATATTATTTCTGATTGTTTTATAGCAATGCCACAGGTTTCATTTGAGTTACATTCAAAATTCAAAATTGATGCCGGAAATTTGAAAAATCGATTTGTTACAATTGCGAAGGATACCGATAGATGTCAGCATCTCTCATTCACAAATCATTTTATGTGTTAGATGTCAGTTTCAGACTACCGACGTTTATCGTCGCCACTATCAAAGAACCTACTAGCATTGCCAGATCGTAAAATCATAACATTCTACATTAAATAAAAATTGACTATAACTCTAATTTGCTATCTGAAAATTATTTCAAACTAGTCAATATTTACAACTATAACGCATGACATGACATTTATTGACAAGTTCAATAATTTTAGCAAATTGACTGATTTCCGAGTTTAAAATCTGGCAACGCTGGCTTACATTTCAATCAACCATTTTATTTGTTATTGTTTTTCATTTATGGGTTAAGAAACTGTTAAAATATTAAATTACAAAAATAAATGATACATTAGTGAATAGTTTACTGTATTTTGTATTAAACTAAAAAACAGAAGCAAAATGTCTTCTGATACAATTCAAGTGAGCTCCTTGCCTCTTCCTCCAATGCAGTATGTGAATCAGTATACCGATGAAATCATTCGAAGGTGCAGAGCTCCAAAACCTCCACCACCGATTCAGGACACCTATCATATGTTTGGGAACACCTTCAACACAGAGGATAGCATTATACGACCCCTTGAGAGTCAGGTATAAATTTGATGCATTTTTGGATCCTGTTACAGATATTTTAACAATACTTTTCATTGACCACAAACTTATATAGTGAACTAATAGCGGAAGATTGTCTTGCTCAATATAATTCTTCTTTAGGGCATCAAACGATTATACCCCCAACACTTTGATCGCAGACGAGAACTGAAGAAATTGAATCATTCTTTACTGGCAAACTTTCTAGATTTACTTGACCTTTTGGTAAACTGCCCAGAATCCCCAAAGAGAACTGAGAAAGTTGAGGATTTAAGTCTGCTGTTCATCCATATCCACCACTTGTTGAATGAATTTCGTCCACACCAGGCAAGGGAAACTCTGCGTGTTATGATGGAATTGCAGAAGAGGCAAAGGATTGAAACCGCCAATCGGTTTCAGAAACATTTAGATAAAGTTATGGAAATTTTGCAACAAGCCATTCAGAATCTGCCAGAGCCAATGGACTTGGATTCAAAGATTATGGTTGAAACTGACTTGATTATGAGACAGGAAAAGATGGATAAGAGTGATGCTAATAGTGATCCATGTGATATTAGGGACAGAATTATGTGCAGTATTGCAGATAAAATGTTGTAAGATTTTAGAGAAAAAATAATATTTAATTATATCTGTGTAAAATATATTCTGTATTAATATGTACCAAGTATTGTATACAAAGTAATGAAATAATACAAAAAGTATCACAGATTGTTGTTATTTAAACCATCTGGGATTTAATTTTTACTTGACCATTTGTTTTAACATAACCTAAAATATTTATGGTATTTTTTGTATTTACAAACCATTTCAATACAGAGACATTAAAGCTTGCTTTTCTGTTCATTTAAAAATTTGGTAACTAAAGGTGCAACTAGCTCTGGTTTATCCAGATGTACATCATGGTTCCCAGGTATCATTTTCATAGTAAAGTTCTTTTGCCTTTTATAAAAAGTTATCATGGATTGCATTAGGTATCTTTGCATATAATTATCTTTTGCAAAAATAATTAAAACCGGGCACATAACTGGAAAACTCTTCAATGTCTTAATTGCATAGTTTATATCATTCCTTGAATTCATGACAGCCTTTAACCTTTGATCTATTGAGAAGGTGTACTTGTCGTCTTCAATTGGCACTAACGCTCTTTTCGCTAGAGTTCTAGCTGCTTGCTCTGTTAGTGGAAATGGTCTTTGCTAAAAAGTAAACAATCAGAATTAGTTAAAAATACTATTATTAATAAAAGTTTACCATCATAATCTTTTTAACTCCCTCTTCATAAGTATAAGCAGGCGGCTTTAACTTCTTCTGCTTAGTGTGAAGTTTCAAAAGGAAATCATATGTGTACTCCAAATCATCTTTAAAATATTTCACTGGTCTTGTGATAAAATACGTTGAATCTAACATAATCAATTTTTCTACCTTCTCTGGGTAAATTTGGGCATACAATATAGCAATCTGTGCACCATAACTATGAGCCATAATAATAAACTTGTCCTTTTTAAAGTGCTGCATTACAATAGTGTAGGTTATCATGTAGTCATCTGAGTGTATTGGTAGGAATGGTGGCAAATGGGAAGACTTTCCATGCCCTGGCAGGTCTATACAGATATAGAAGCATTTTGGAAGCAATGGTATTAGACTATCAAAGCTGCCAGCATTGTCCATTAAACCATGGACCGTAAGGACTGGTTGGTCATTTTGATTTCCCCATAATTTTGCTTAAAAAGAGACCTGTTTTGAGCTCTGTTTATCTAATTTTTTTTAAAACACAAAAATAACTAATGTTTGTAACATACAGTCGCTGTCAGATAAATCTGTAAATAAGTTGATCCATACATTTATAGGCGTATCCATAGTCAAGCATATCCTTAACCTTATCTGAAGGGAGTCCCCCAAATAAGGGAAAACATGTGTATGAAGAACAAATGATATATTCTGTACAAATTTAAATATTGTAGTTACTCTCAAACTTACGTTTCAGATAAGTACAGATAGGAAATAATATTAAGATGAACAAAGGGACAACCTAATGATACAGATTCATTTAATGCCAATCACACTTCAATCAACAAACACACAATTTTTGGTCATCATGATGCTCTTAATAACTTGATATAAATATGAAAGTTGTAGTACCAACAAAATTGTACACTTTTGGCCTAATCTTTGAATACAAATACTTACCAGCAATTTTACCCCATGGTACTTCTATGTCTATTTCCTGAAATTCCATCTTTAAGATTTGCGTGGAAAACCTTTCAGAGAACAAAAGCTATTAACAAACATGCGTTTTCAGATACACAATTTCACTTTTATGCAATAAAAAAGCGTCTATATAGTGTGATAGTGATTTCTCACAAAATAGAAATCTGGTACCTCGTCCGATAGGATAAAGTGTAAAGTTCAATTACATCACACACTCATAATTGTCCTCATATGTTGTGTAGCAATAATAATAGCTAATTACGATTAATTATCAAAATGTACTAAATCATTACTTTACATATCAATATCAATTTTTGAAGACATTGTTAAAGAAAACTTCAATGACATTGATGACAATTATATATTTTCCCTAAAGAGAATTACTTGAATTATTTTTTGTCTCTCCTCAACCTTTCCAACGTGTGAACTTAAGACGAAGATAGATATATGATTTATTAATTTTGGGTTACCACGTTTAACGCTGCTTCATTAAATCGTCATCCTTATTCAACTTAGACCTTGAAGTCTATCTACTCTTCTCTTTTATGATAACCCACTGACCTATTTTCATTCAGTTCTATTGTTTGTAGTATCATGAGATCCCCTTTAAGTTGTGCCAGGAGTGGCGCTAACATTCCAAAGGTGACGTTTAAGGAACGTAAATAATAGTGGTTAAAGGCGCCGGTTTTATTTGAATTTTGGCTATTTAACTTTTAAAGAACTTTAAAATTTGATTTTTAGTAAAATTAAGTTTTAGGATTTGTTTATTTTCGTATGGATGGTATGTATACAAAATTACTAGCTATACCGGAGCTGGTGGTCCTGAATTCCCACTAAGTTTTCTGTAATTTTGTAACAACAAATGTGATTTTAAGTCGGTTTCGTGAAAGCCAAAGTTAGATAAAGTTAGAAAGTACGGAAGATTAACGCCAGACTGAAGATTTTGAAAAAATAAACTTTTATTGTGCTTTATCAAGACGAGAGGTACCTACCAACCATTCCAAATATTTATTGAGGTGTTTGTAACAACTCTTATTCGGCATCATGAATCATTGCATTGTAGTTGGTGGTAACTATTTTCAATATTTGTTAAAATGATTTATTAACATTTTTTATTCCACGCGTTAAATTCTATTAAAATACAAGTTGACCTTGAAATGGTTATTGAATTAAAATATGTCATTGTTTTCTTTCCCCTGTAATATTACGAAAAAATAATAAGATTTAGAAACATTTTGGTTTTTTCTAATACCTACTATCGCATTTGAGATTTTCCAAATTTTAAAACAGCTTTTTTTAAACTCTAAAATACGCATTTTTTTAAATTTCATGCTGTTAATTTTTATATAGTTTTACCAGTTTCGAGAGATGAAGCTTTGAAGAAATGAGAAATTTTAGACATAGAGCTCCTTTGCAGTAATAAAAAAATATGGCGTTATTGTAAAAAGACTACATAATAGAAGATATAACATAAATCTAACAGAAGACTACATTTATTTTGTGTGTAAATGTAAAGTTCCCGTCAGTTCAAATGTCAGTAAACAAGTAGAAAACTTTTTTTTTCATTGAAACTTGGACATTTTCGAATGAAAATGGATCCAAATTATGGCAAAGGAACTCGCTAATGACAGTAAAAGGAAAAACCGGCTTCGATTTGAATATAACATGTTGGTTCATCTATTGGTTTCAATATAATTTAATATAATTATATATTTTTTATATAATTTGAATCTAAAATAATACATTTTGTATTGAAATTCACGAAAAAACTGTGAATAACAGAGATCAGTAGGTGCAGGGCTTTTTTAATTAAATATCTTTCAGTATGAGTTGTAGTGCAATTACTACATACTCTAGTACTGATTAGCTTAATTATTACTAACGCATGAATTAAATTTGCGTTAAGCTTTAATATTTTTATATTAATAATGAAGTAGCGGAATATAACGCCCAATGAATATGCAAATACAATACAAAAGACACTCCCTTTCTTAACTGCTAGAATTATTGTAATTTCATATTACTCGATATTACATTAGTTCCGATTGACCATTCAACCAGTTACCTTCGACAATGTTTCCTTGGGTAAGCAGTTTTGTTTATTAGAATATTAAAATTTTGCCTCTTTGATTTCTGCTAAACATCTAAAAACTTCACTAAAGGCGTAAGCAATGATCAGTTCCAAGAAGTTCTGTATCAGCTAGTTCTTTTTCAAATTGTTTCATTAAGTTGTTTGTAAAATCGGCGCAAGTTATATCAACCTCAAGACGTCCTAATATGAAGAAAAATTGGACGTCAAGGGAATAGTTTTTGATTATACGATTTGCATTATGGATGTAGAAATTCTAACTAGATTGAAAATTTTACTTCTAGATCAAATTTGTCATTTTCCCATTCTTCATCATTCTCTATCAATTTATGTGTGATAAATATTAACATTACCGGATAAATTGGTAATGGTAGAAAACCAATGCTGGTGCTCAAAATGTTACATCACAACTACGTATACATATGGGCACTTATAATTGAAAAACGTTACTTAGACACAGTTCTGATTTAATCAGTGCATTTATTTTAAATTACAAAGAAAATCATAATTTCTTACAATATTTCGACTTTTTTGCAATTCATTATCCAGGTTAGTTTAGGTTAGTTCAGGTATAAATTTTCTGGAACTAAAAAACCAGATATCATTACAAAACACATAGTTCCAATGGATATCTATAAATATATTTTACGTTTTTAAGGCGTATCGTGCACTTTTTTAAAAAATTCTATTTGGGTTAGTAGTCGTTTTTCAGAGCACCAAAACTGCAAAATAAAAAGAGTAATTTCATAGGTCAAATATGTACATATATGCTATCATGCCTCTGATAATGGTCACAAAGTCAAATAGAACGATGCCGGCATCGTTACTAAATAATCATTATCAAAGTGCGTAAAATCAATTTAAAAAATACATATATTTCGTTTACTAAAAACCGATGTGTGACGATAATGATACATATGTATGTGGGTTTTAATTTTTAAAACGCAAATTAACCTACAGAATTTAAGGATTACAAATCCTTGATCTAAAACAAATTTTAAAAGTTTATCTACAATATTCATTATGAAAAAACTTTTGAAAAAGTGACTTTATTGTTCTTTTAAAATTTTACCTGGACCGCTTTGAAATTTGGTGCAATAATAGAACTGTTAAAAACAGGAAGTAAAAATCAATTTTGAGCTATGATTTTTAGTTATTAAAACACTTATATCTTTGTCTTACTTCGCTAAATTCAATAGTTCCTTTGAAAATTCTGGACTGGCAAATCAACTTCAAGCTGGTAGATCAATAAAATTTTTGACAATTTTGTAACTTCCGCCAGCTATTTGTACCTTACATCGATTAAAACTACATATAAGCAACATTCCATTTTTTTAAGTCTTAAGAAGATGTTGTAGGTCAACACCTTGAGATAGTAACCTTGAAATAGTAACTTGCTGATATATCGCTTTTTTTCTAATAGATTAATGAGTTGTGATTTTTCGTTATTAGATATCTGAGCCTTACTTCGCCTGCAAATGTGTGAAACAAATTGCAGGTCACTTCCGTGGGATGGTAGATTTTTTAAGATATTAACACATTTTTAACTACCAAATAAATCAATCTAGACAGACAGTTTCAAGTTAAATTCGATGGTATCCCTGAATCCAAAATAAATGTCGAGATAACCTGAAGTAACCTTGTGTATGTGAATTTTTGAAAGTTGCAAATCGCTTTCATTTAAAAAATTTTAGAAAATAAAACACACAAATACACATTAATTTTCGTTTATTAGTATCAATCGTCTCTATTCTCATTACATATATAGATCTAAAAACATTTATCTCAGGCCTTCGGTAGTACCCTTCTTCTCATTTTGGCTTGTTCTTCTGCAATCGAAGTTAATCCCGGAGCAATTGTAAAAGCACCAGACGAACCTGGAACTGTACTTAAAGGGCCAACTTCAAAGGCTACTGTAAAAGGTCCTTCAGGACCAATCATTTTGACTGCCGAAGATACTGGAATTGTGTCTTCTTCAAGGATCAGTGGAGGGGTTGTTAGTGCGTCGTCCCAAACTTCCGGTAAGATAAAAATAATTGTAGAGTTTAATAAAAAAATTATTAAAACAATTAACAAGAAAATAATGAAAATAATTGACAAATATAACCCATCAAAGAAACTGCCACAACAATTTTAATGGTACTAAATATCGTTTTTAGGGGTAATTGCCGAAGATATTGTGGTACCAACAGCACCACTGATACCCAGACCAGTGGTGGAGCCACTTGCAGCAATTTCTTCTGTAGGAGACTCTCTTGTGCATGCAGAAGTTCCTCAATTATCTGCTGTGAATGGGCTGCTTATAAATGCTGGACATTAGAAGGATAAAGTAGACTTGTTAATATGTCTAAATGGATAAGATTAAAGCGTCTGCCTTTCAAATAATAAAACTCATGTAAGAGGAAAAGACAGAATTATGCACAAATATGTATATTACAAACCTCAGTTACAATAAGGAAAACAAATGTTTAGAAAATTTGAATTTTTATAAAACTTAACTACGCACTAAAGTATTATTAAAAAAATAGGCATCATCGACTTGCAAAATATTTATACCTACAAACAGAATATATAGTAATATGTAGTATTTTGTTTGGGATTTTGATGCTTTTAGCTACTTACTATAAATATAGGATTCGACATACAATTCAGGGGGAATAAAAACATTAACTAACCTGAACTATTGCTTATCTTACTAGAGGCCTTGTACACGACATGAGAACATGAAATTACCGCGCAGTAAATGTAAAATTCTCTAGTTAAAACTAATTACATAGCTATCTTACAAAAATGGTTTACATTATCATAACAAGTATTTCGTAATTAAGAGCAGTCTTTTTACTGTGGGTACGAAAAGCGAGGGAGACATGCTTCCTGAAATCTCACTATGCATTACCCGTACATATTGCATAATATAAAATTCCTTGTGCACATGTGTCGCATATAAATTTCATTACTGCAAGACTTCCATCTCGTATCCCTTATTGATAGCCCTTTTCACTTCCGAAAGGTAAATTTTCGGGAGGTCTAACTTCCTCCTGATAGCATATTTAAACAGGGGATAAAATGTTTAACCTATGGTAAAGAAGTGATAGGCATAACGGGACCCTTTTTAATTAAAGTTGGTCCCAAAGTAAATTCCACACCCTTGCGAGTGCAGCAAATAATTTGATTATTACAGTTATAACTTCTTAAATAACGTTTATTTGGTTCACAAAATAAGGTAATGTACTGTTGGTTGAGGTAACACTTTGATGAGGTATTTTTTAGGCTGCTAAAACCACTGTTGAAAACGCTAAAATTTTACTATGTATTTATTAGTATATCCATAAGAAAATATATATTTTCTGTATAAATAAATCGTTTATCATTTAGTCGTTATGTAGGTTTAGTCTGGATAAACTGTTTAAAACTAAAATTTGGTCTTTTTGAATGGACGGCACTAACACAAATTGAATGAAATATGTCCCATAATTTGAACCAATCAGTTTTATTATAAAAATACAAAAAATTCTCAGATAGACAGTTTCATGCCATTTACGTTGATTAATCACAGACGTCAACAAATTTACAATTGAGATTCGCATTCCATGTCCAAATCGGTGCTTCTTTGAGACATGAGAGGTCTTCGGTCTGTTAGATCAATAGTACTATTAGGAGCAGAAGTAGCAGTAGCCGGGCTAAAGGAAAAGTAAAAATGATTTGAAAGTTGGACTCTTTTGATATGGGGAACGTCACAGTTCCTACCCCTCTAATCGCAACAAACTACCCTGGGGCTAAACTATAATAAATGACAAACAATAAAACCAAACAAAGGAGGAACAAACAAATCACAGAACGATAAACAAATGGGTGTCTTCTGACAACCTGCTAGATTCCTGATGACTCGATGGCGGAATAAATTCTACGTTGATAATCGCTCGCTCAGCAGAGTCCGTTTCTCCCCTGCTGCTGAGTGGATCACATTCTGAGCTCGGAGCGATGTCGATATCATATTCTCCGATTCCCACAGCTGGCGGATTGTCAGACCTCATGCCACCTTGACTCATTAAATATTCTTGACCAATGGCACTGTGGTAGAAAGAAATAGCCTGGAAATCTCGACCGACGTGTTCCTGTGAAACATACATTTACACGATGTTTTTTTAGTAGATTTCAAATTGGGAACCTGAAGAGTGTCCACAACTTCGAAGCAGGTGGGTCTTCTTGTAGGGTACCAGTCCCAACATTTCCTCATAATTTCCCATAGCAAGTTTGGACATCCTGAGGGCCTGTCCAAAGTTCTCTTGGACACTACGAACTGGGTTACTTGCTCATTGCTGAGACCTTAAATAGAAAATATTGGTTTTGAGTTATGCTTATGATGAATCTAAGATTTACCTGGGTAAGGTTGCGATGCAAGTGTTACAATTTCCCACAGTACAATTCCATAACTCCATATATCGGAATCGTACGTGTTTACACCATCAGCTATGGCTTCAGGCGCCATCCAACGAACTGGAAGTAAGGCGCTGCCTGATCCCTTCTTGTAATAGTCGCTTTGGTAGGTATCCCTTGTTAATCCTGAAATATTTTTTGCCTGAAGTTTCCATTAAGAGGTTTCTAATATTTTCAAAGAAACTGTTTGATATCATTTTAGAAAATAAAATCCAGGTATTTACGTTAAATTCATCAATTAAAAATCTAACTTATCTTGTGGTTCATACGTAAAAAATTGTCGTCAAAGCCAGACATTAAGGGAACAAATTTTAACGTAGGGCTTAATGTCCTTTTCGGTTGTTGTAAGCAGTCTTAGGGGAGGTTTTATAGGACTTTAGGGTGCAGGAAAAAATGTACAATCAAATTTTTAACCCTACGGGGGGCACATGAAATATTTTTACATCAGGAGGTACGTCGGTCTTAGATACCGACATAGAAATGCTGAAAAATCCTTTAAAAGTTAATATCAACAATTATTCAGAACTAGTGCCTAAAATTTAAAAAGTTTTTGAGTAAAAAAACTGTAAATCGATTTAATTTTTTTAAATTTAAAACAACAACTCAAAACCATTGAAAAAAACTAAAGTTAACTTCCTTTCATAAATAAATAAAGTCCCAACCTGAACTACATATAACTAATCTTGCTTATTGTGTCATGCGATGGCAGTCCTCATACACCGCTATTATTAACAGAAGAACTGTGAGAATTCATAACAGAAATATCGCGTTCTTCTGCTCAATCTGAAGCTGTACTTGGTACATTTGTCTATTTCTCTTTCTTTCCTTTGATTTTGGTTACCCTCTTCAATGTGGCAAATCTCGCGAACCCTCCATTTTATTGATTCCAACAATTTAGAAGTAAGGAGACGTACTATATTTTTGGCACGAGCTCGAGTGAACTTTATGGGGACTTGTTTTGATCATTGACATTTTTTCCAATAAACGATAGTTTTTTCAGCAGTTTCTGAACACTCGTCATTATTATCAGAAATCGCTTGTTCACTATTACTTTCTCTTGTTTCTACAATATCTTTTATTTCCAAGTTTAATTCATAATCGTATACACTGCGCGTCTTTTGAAGTGGATAATTTAAATTTCTCATATTAAAGACATTTAAAATATATTTTCATTGTCTTTCATGGATCAGCGATAATATTTGAACATTTTAGCAATACTAAACAGTCTGTATTGTAAGATTATCGTTTGGTCAGGTTAAAAATAAACAACATTCCACTTCTATAGAACTTATCAACATTTTATGTTTTTAAATTTTTTCTCTTGGAAAGATTTCGGAATTTCAAATTCATTTTATTCAGTTTGTCCGTAAAATTAACATCAAAAAGCGCCTCAACGAAGACTTTTTCCGAAAGATCTTGCTGCTATTATTGCAATCTTGCAGCATGGGAATCTTACACAAGTATCTCAAACATATAACGTCTCACAAAGTGTAATTAGTCGCCCACGGAATCGTTACTTGCAAATCAGTAGCTAAAATACAACATAGGGGTGGTAGATAATGAGCAGAAGACTGGATCGCTTTGTTATTATCATTGCCGGACGAAACCGAATACTCTACCTCTAGAATTCGTGCGAATGTTGGGATCATGTAAGCCTCATCACCTGTAAGCCTGATCATGTACGATTAGAAGAAGGCTGCATGAAACTGGTCTTAGCGCAAGAAGACATACTCTGCACCCTCTGTTAACTGGGGAGCATCGTGTTACTGGTAAAGCATGGGCCAACAATCATAAAGCGTGGACTGCAGCTGTATAGGAAGCTGTTTGTTTACAGATTATATCACTCGGAAAGCAGTATTTTTACACGACAAGAATGTAACATAAGATATCGCGAATCTCACATGGCACCCACTGTTGCCTTTAGCGGTGGCTCGGTAACGCTATGGGGTGGAATCTCTTTAGAGTTACGCTCCGAGCTTCTCATCCTAAATCGGGCTATTGTGATTGCTAAACGATATCACAACATGGTTATCCATCCCATTATTATTTCTTTTGCACGGAAATTTGGACCCGATTTCATCTTTGTAGACGATAACGCCCGGTCCCGCCGTGTGAGAATTATAAATTTGGCTCTTCAACAGCATGAGATTTCTCGGATGCGATGGCCACCCCGCTCACCCGACTGCAATCCTATCGAACGTGTGGGATTATCTCTAATGGCAACTTCATCCTCGAAATCATCAGCCATAAATTTTTAAGGAGCTTGCTAATGTTCTCAGAGACGAGTGGCAAGTTATGGATCAAAACTAATTTTGAGTATGTTGATGTGGGTGCAGGCAGTTCGTACAGAAATGGTGGACCTAGTTAGCATTGACTCAATAGTTGCAGCAAATAAAATTGTGTTCTCCTCAAGTTACTTAATTAAGTTTTTGTAAAAGTTCGTCAAAATCTTGTTAATATTGTCACAACAATGTTGATGTTACAGTAATTTTCTTTACTTTGTGCAGGTGCTTGCATAACTTACGAAAACATAATTTAGTCCTTTTTTAAATAAAGTGTGATTTTTTTATTTTTGGACTAATTAGAATTATCCACTTCAAAAAACGCGCAGTATAGTTTTTCGCTTAATGAGACGTCCTGCATCAATTGAATAAAACAAGGTTTCTAGGCCTCGAAACTTGCTATTGTCATTAAAACTGTTAAAATGATAAGTTAGCATCATCATCACGATACCTATTTCAAAATACAAGTATTTTCTTCCTTTTTGTTGCACACCGACGGGCGCGTCGGTCTCATGCACTAAAAATAAGAAAAACAAAATACCACGTGCACTTCCATTGAATGTTTAATGCATAATCAATTCAAATGTCCAAAACCGACAGCTACAGCTCAGAAAAAGAAAATATAGACAAATACTACTAAAATAGATTAAAATAAATAATGCGTCGATCTGTAAGACTGCGTGCGCCTCCTATAGGATTAATAGACTTATTTGGATCCCACATCGACGGAATTAGTTTATTTAGACTCTTAAAATCAAGGAAAGCCTCATGAATTTTTTAAAAACATTCATTAGCATTTTATTTGCCAAGGTCGTGGAGGCGTTAATGTAATTATTTCTCTATTACCCTAGGAATGTTCTTCTGAGAATAATATAAAGTTCGAATTTTAATATAGGGTTTTTCGGTATGGTTAACTGCATTGGCACATTTTCTATACTAAATGAGAAAAGTAAGTAAGTACACCTAGTATTTTTTGAAATTTTTGGATTGAGATCATTTTGTTTGCTATATGACCATTTTGGAAATTTTTTAAGGGGATCAGATATTCATTATTTAATTTAAAAGTAAAGAATTACGAAACAATTATTTTCAACAATAGCTTTTGTTTTTGGTTCTAATTATGGGAAAATACTAAATTGTTTTTCAATAATTGCTCCCATATAAATTCTCGAAACCTATTTTTTTTTCATGTCCTGGGGGGTCTCATTGACTCATCGAAAATCTGGACATTTATGCATATTTTCCAAACATAAGTTAAAAGTCGGGTAAAAGATTAATGCAGTACAGTCTAAAATTAATAATTACTAAATGAAATAAAACCTTAATTCTAATAAAATTTACCAAAACCCTTCTATCATATACATATAAAATGATCTGCTGCATCCAAAAATGCCAAAAAACACTGAAGGTTTCCAAATAACGTTCATGTTCCAAAATTTTCAACACTATAACTGAACCAACTTACCAAAATCTCCAATCTTCACCGTCTTATCACTACTGACCATGCAATTTCTCGCTGCCAAATCTCGATGAACGAATTTTCTAGAAGCAAGGTACGCCAAACCATCAGCAATCTCAATGGACATTCGATAAATTTCATTGGAAGTGAGTGTTTGTCCCTCATTCTTAAACTTGAGCAAGTACCTCTTCAAATCTCCCTTCTCCATTAGCTCCATGACTACCAAAGGTGGCTGTGACTTGGAGACTACTCCTAAGAGTTTAATGACATGTGCACCATTCGTGAATACCTTCATGACGGAAGCTTCCTTGAGGAACTTAATATTGTCTTCTCTTGAGGTTTCCTCATTAACTGTTTTTACTGCGCATTTAAGATCCTTGGATATGATGTTACCTGAGAATACTCGCCCAAAGGCTCCTTGACCGACTATATTAAATAGCTGAATATCATCTCTTTCCATTTCCCATTCATCCAGTTCGTAAGATAATGCTTCGTAATCTGGATTGACATATGGTACTAGCTGATTATCTTCTGATTCACGTCGTTTCATTTGAATGCGGTAGTAAGCGAATGAAACTAGAATTCCGAAAATTCCGAAGAATATTAATCCCAGTGTAATCCAAATGGTTCGAAATTTTGAGATTGTGATATCTACAAATTTAGTCTGGCTATGATTTCCAACACCGCCTAAGGAAACTGCTTCAACAGTTATGAAGTAACTGCCAGGGGGAATTCCTCTTAGGGTCAAGTTCCTGTTTTTCATGAATTGGGTATGGGTGATGCATGATTTTGCGTTGTTGGAATGGTTGCGATGTTGTCCATGGTACACGTAATAGGCCAACAAAACCGCGTTTATGTCTTTCGGAGGTGTCCACCTGACCATTACGTCCGCTTTGTTGACATTTTCAACCATGAGGTCAGTAATTTGGTCAGCTTTCACGTTCTTTTTAGTCCTAACTGTCACCTGAAGCACTGGGCCGCAGAGCTTGCGCTTGTTAAAGTCCTTATTGCAAGCCATAAAGTAAATCACATACATCGTAAATTGCGTTAGGTTGTTGATGTCCAAGCTAGTAATGTTAGGATCATCTATCTTTAGTGAGAAATAGTCGCTTCCCTTTTTTAGAAATGAAGATTTTGTTTCTCTCTTCTGTATATGATCATCTGAATTGTTGCCGCCAGCACTGAACAAGTCGTAATAGTAGTTCCTGCAGTAGTCAATGCCAAATTTTGACTGGGAATGATTGTCACAAAGATACAGCCACACATTATCCTCCAATCTTATGCTAGTCTCTTCGGAAGTAATATTACAGGGTGGGTCAGGAGATGTTTTCTCGGGAGGTCCTAATTCGAACACCGCAAGTTTTTCTTTGTGAGTTAATTGCGGAAAAGAATCTATAACGTCCGTAAATTCGCCGAAGTTTTCTCCTTCTCGACTACAAAGGAAAACTTTATTTATTTCCACAAAGCATGCAATTAAACCGTATAACCTAAAGGGATGAGTACAATAGTCCCTAGTCCAAATATATTCTGGGTCATCAAGTTGCTTGTAGACATTTATAGCATAATATTGTAATTCCCCGTGTGTTTTCGTTGGTTTCTCCCATTTAAGTTCAATGGCTGTATCACTAAGTGAAGTAGCTGCAAAGAAACTTACCATTACAATTTCGAATAAGTCTAACTATTGACGAACCTGAGAGAATGTTTGTAGCATATTCAGGATCTGTTGGAGATGTAGTAAATTTCATGGTCAGGGTTTTCTTGGTTGTCATGTTGGAATAGTATACTTGAATGTAGAACGTGTAGGTTTCATATGCTTTCAGTTCCAACAACACAACTGAATTGTTTCTCGTACTCAAAGTAGACCATCTCTCGGAACTGCACACGTCTTGGGAGTTAATTGTCATGTTGAATAATATATATTCTGAAAATGATAATCGTTGTTCATTATGTGAGTAAAAAATATAGATAATTTTAATAAAATTGGAGAAAAATGTAGAAAATTTACCATAAGACCAACAGGGATTAGTCAAATTCTTGAAAATTACTAAATAATATAATATCGTGCGGCTTTAAATTTACCCCCCCCCCCCCCCCCCCCCCTCCCGCAATTAATAACATCCTCCAACTTTTTAATAAAAATTTATTTCTTTTCTATTTGAAAGTAATATTAAATAGGACAAAATACTATCTTTTGATGTTTAGTTACTTTTTAAATGTTGTGTACGTCACTGGTAACTGAAAATGTCCGATTTTTTTTAATTGAAACATGAGACAAATGACACCTCAAATTAAAGGTCTTTCAAAACTATACTTAATGATGTATAGCAATTTAAAACTATTGATTACTTTTTTAGAGAAACAGGTATAAATTAGGTGAAAAATGCAATACAAACTCAATTAAATATTACGTAAACAATGGAAAAACATGTTAGTTGATAGGAAATTGGTTTGTTTTCCATTTTGTGCTCACAAACAAGTTTTTGTTTAAAAAAATTAAATTAATAAACAAAAATAATCAAACACTCTTTGTGAGCACAAAACAAACCAATTTCCTATCAACAAACAAGTTTTTTCATTGTTTACATACCATTTAACGAAATTTGATTTTTTATCAAATTTATATTTGTTTTTCTCAAAAATTAATTGGTAGATTTTCAATCGCAATGCGCCATTGAATGTAGTTTCGGAAGACCTTTAATTTGATGTGTTACTTGTCTTATTTTAAAATAGCGGCTCTTTTGTGTTGTCGGTGATGTAAGCAACATTAAAAAAATAAATAAATGTCAAAAAATAGTATTTTTTGTCGTATTTAATGCTGCTTTTGAATTTTCAAAAAATAATAATTTGTTAAAAAGTTAATAAGAGGGGGGAGGTCAATTTAGAGCCGCACGGTATATATAAATAATTTCGGGTTATTTCAGATTATTTGAATAAAAATATTATTATTAAATTCAACATAGTGAAGAATAATTTTTTTACTGCTTAATTCTAATTACTAAGTAAAAATCAATGTTTCTTGAGCAATACTATAGGTTATCAGTACTAGTTGAATTAGTTGGATATCTCCTAAGTTCTCACTTAATCATTTCGGTCACCACAATTCTCTGTTCAATTCTGTTTTTTACTTCAGTTCTGGACTTAATACAAAATTACAAAAGTACAACCACAAATGAGGGTTAACAAAATCAACGGATAATTAATCTCTAAAGTCCTACTTTCCCTTCGAACTTATTAGTAAAGAAATACGAATATTCCTAGTCATGCTTGGTTAATTACATTTTGAATTTTTCAAAAACCCTGAAAGTTCTCGTTCTACCACTTGAATGAATTTTTAGCCAGCAAAGAAGGCGATAATTTTCCGTTATGAAGAAAAAAGATATTGAATTTAATAAAACCCTCAAAGTTAGGGCCTGTAACGGTATATTGGTTTATTAAAAGTTTCCAAACGCTTGCTTTCACTCTTCAACAAAAAAGGTTACATATTCCACCGAATAAGGGATATCAACACCTGCCGGATACGATGCAATATAAGGGCACAATTTTGAAGATTCCGGTTTCTTCCGGTTATTATTCAATAAAGTTAATTCAGCTTAGTAAAAATCTTAAAAAGTCTTGCAAGAACTATTAATTCTGGCAGTTTCACGTATCCGTTGACCCGCTCAAAGATTGTTTGATTTAGAGTTGCAGAACAATTACTACTTTTCTATAGATTTAAATCATCAAATCTGATATTAAAAGCGTGATAATTAAATCGAAGAGTACTTCGTTATTTTATTCTTAGTACATGAGACCTAAACATATTACCTTCTTAAGTCGCTTTTTGCCTGAAAACCGAAGGGATAATGCTCACTCCATTTTTCTTGGTACTCACCTATATAATGTATAGCATAGTAAAACACAGTGTTCTCGTGTAATAGATTCCAAACGATAGTGACGTTGTTAGGGTTGATATCAGTCACCTGCACATCTACCATTTCGCTGTCAAAGGATTCAGAACATTCGTCTCCATTAGAATACTTAGATACATCATTTTCGTTATATTTGATCCCGCTGTTTTTAGCAAAGTTTTCAATTACTGATAAGCACAGACGGTCATTGTCATGGAAAGCTATGCTGCCTGAAACACAGAAACATAAAACCTGAGTAACTCATTTGCTTAAGATCTCATATCCAATTCGTAATAGGATATAGTTCAGAATACCCTTAACCGGAGATATTCCATAAACTTACCATTTCTAATATTAATAGTTTGATTAGACCACAGCGACCTTAACTTCCTATTTTCAAACACCATCAGCGACTTGGTAAGATACAGGTTAGCTCCTCCAATCTCAGCCAATTGCGGCAGGAAATCCAAGTCCTCAATCACTTCGTTCCTGGCAACGAGCAGGTAGTCTCTAATATATCTTACGTACTTCAAACTTCCGTATAAAAGTTCGCCTTCATCCCCATTTTTGAGATTCATAATGGAGAGAGATCCATTAATGTGTGTGCATTTTTCCATATTTTGAATAGTAATTCTGTCAGTCAGTTTCCCAGATCCACAATACTGGACGCAGAAATTATCGCACTTTTCGCAGGAAAGGGTCACGTTGTTGAATTGAGTTTCTCTTGGACAATCGTCACCACTGACGCAGGTTTTGTTGTGCACGAACCACCTGCGCCCCTTACCTTCGGGTTGATTTTTATTTCGATCTATACATTCCTTTTCAGTCACGCATTGGGCGTAAAGGTAGAGGAGGTATCTGAAACATTCAAATGGGTAGTTCTATTATTCCATTATTTTTTCCCTTAAAAAATTAATTACAATTCTCAAGAATTAGGTACGTCATTGATTTAAATACATTACATTGCAAAATTAACGCATATTTTTACGCATTTCCGTTTTTATGTCTTAGAGTAAAATTTTACGTTACTAGCGAAGCGTGACCATGATTTTCAATAAATCTAGCATAACGAAATCAATAAGGAATATAGTTAAATGAATACACAGCGTACCAAAAATTACATAATTTTTATTCTTTAGTTTGTATAAACAAATGAATATTTATTAGAGTGTATTGGTCCTTTTTGCTCTGATTACTGCTTTACACCTCCTTGACATACTTGAAATTAAGTTTCAAATGCCGACTTAATTAATTTGAACCCGTATTTCCGTGATCCTTAATGACAGCTCATTTAAGTCCCTAGGGGGAATTTGCAAGGTTCTAACTTGTCAACCCATGTTGTCCCATAAACATTCGGTGGTATTCAGATCAGGGCTTCTTGTTGGTTAAGGCAACGTTTGAATTTCCACATGATGGAGGCAATTTTATACTGTTCCGGCCACGTGTGGACGTTCATTATTGTGCATCAATAAAAAATCTTCAACGATAAATGGGGCATATGGCACTACATGGGGTTCTAAAATGTCTGTTATTTATCGGTGGGCTGTAGATGTGACTGTCCTGAAGCACAACTAACTTCATGCGGCCTTCGAGACTAATGTTTCCCCATTTCATAATATATTCACCACCATAGCTCACAGTTCCGACAATGTTGCACTGGCCGTATCGCTATCCAGGAGGTCGATACACTCTCTTACGACGATCTTGCTTAAAAAGGCAAAATCGAGACTCATCCGACAAGGAGTACGTTGCCCCATAGACGATCTCCCCAATTTTGGTGTTCTCGGGCAATTTGAAGACGATATCTTCGATGTTTTACGATCAATAGGGGACCGCTTGCAGCCCTGTAGGGATTAACATTCGTTTTTAACAACCTTCTTCTCACTATATCTTGATTGATACGAAAGTCACATCGACGATAAAACTCCTGCTGCAGCGCAGTGCTGGTAATGAATCAACTTTGTAAAGCTTTCAGTCGCAAAAATCGATCTCGGTTATTCATTGTCAACTTTTGTCGTCTTTCTCCGTATCCTTGTCCTGATCTTCTTTGATTAATACCAGTGTCCCGAAACCACTCGAGTGCTCTGAAGGCCGTAGATTGGGGGGCCACTCCCAATCGTAGTGCGATTTGAACTTGTGGTTACTTCTACAAGTGCCACAGCAGCTGCATATTATTTTAGCGAAATATTTCTTCTCTTGTAGACATTTTAGACCATTTCCTTTGGGAACAAAGTTTTCAATTCAAAAATGCACTAAAAACACAATTTAAACGAAGTTAAATGAAGTATACAGCCTTCAAGCCAAAATTGCTGAAATAGCTATTTTCAATATTTTGTAAACAATTGTTTTTATTTTATAAATAAACGCATAAAAAAAATTACGAAAAAGTTTTAGGAGTCATAAAGAAATAATTTCAAATCGCTAGCGCGCATTATAGTTATTTTCGAGGGCAGATTTTTCAATTTTAAAAATTATGCATTCATTTTGCGCTGCAGCGTAGTTTTATACAGAAACCTCGTAACTCAATAGGAATTAAATTCTGCCAAAAGGAGAATTAAAAAAGGGTTAAATTTACATAAAATATGATTATGTTTTTCTGCAAAAAAACCATAACAATTCTAAAGACTAAAGTCGCCACTAGTTTAAATTGATCTTGAATGTTGGAAGAATTTTATGTACTACCTGAAGTCGATCGGAACTAAATCAGGAATCAGATCAATACCGAAAGGAGAAAGAAAGTTTCAGGTACGCAACGAGCTTAAATGGGTCTTGAATCTTAAAGTAATTTTATTTGGAGCTTAACTTGCTGGACAAAAGAAACGTACTGAGCGAACTCCAACTCTCTCAACTGCTTAACTTGATTTTGTTAGTCTTTAATGCAACTTTCAGTTACAAGAACGTCTCTAAATTGTTTTAAGTTGACCGAAAAAGCAAAATTTTTAATTATTCCTTTTTAACTTTATTAATCTGAATACATGGTTATGGCTAACATGAAAATCATATTACTGCTGTAATAAACTGAAAATTTCCTCTGATATTTTCCACTTAAGCCTTAACACTTTTACGAGCGAATATAAAATTTACGTGCTCTTGTAATAAATTGCGTTGGCTCAGGACCGGACCAGAATTTCAAATAGTACATATGTGGTGTGGCTCCTATACTTGTGTCGTCAATGGCATTTAAAATTCTTCAAAATCAGATTTACTGCTCTGAAAAATGGATTTACATATATATTTATTCCTTTTAATTGAACATCAACCAACTTTAAACTCTTTCGGTGTATTTCTGGTTAACAAATTTGTGTGCTAAAAAATATTTGAGGAGACGAATAGTACGCATAGTAATTTTGATTAGATGTTTTGTTTTCTACGCTACACCAGTACTTTATTTTTGGTTTATGACCCATTTTTATGACTTTTTTCCAAGCGTCGCATGTACACATCTCAGTTCTCGGTCATTGCACAATTAAATTATAGAATCGTGTTTTTCCAGTGCTGTTGCTAACTCGCATTTAAGCATAAATGCATGAGCTTTCAATTAGTTTATTTGCATTAATGCATTTTACTGCTTACAGAAGTAACGACGGAAGTGTGAAAAATCATTCATGCAACATCAATAAACTGTCTAATAAATTAGGGGTGTCGCTTTATGAGCTTGACACATTTATTCGCCATGGCCGCGTACGCTGTTCGCAATTAAACTTCTATAGAGGAAGTTTAATTAAAGCTTTAGTTATTCATCAAATTTTATCATAAAAGTGCGTATATTTAGATGTTCCAGGAACGACAGGACTCACTTATCTGGAGGGCATTCAGGAACGCAAATCCCGCCGTTGTCGAAGTTCTTGCAAACGTCGCAATGAGCGTTCGAATTGTTCTTTGAACAACCCAGACATTCCTCGTGGCAGTGATCAGTGAAAACTTGGCACGTGTTCTCATTCCAGCAATGTCCTAATAACAAAAGCAAACTGTAATTAATTACATCGTCAAAATTACTATTTTGTACCGCCACAATGGGCCGGACAGGCAGGACAGTCATCTCTGTATTCTTGATATTGAACATAGCTGTCCGCACCGATTCTCTTCCAGTCGACCGTATTTGCGAAACATAAATTGGGAACTTTCCCCATCTTCACATATCCTCGGCCTATGTACGATAATTTGGTAGTTCCGATCTGCAATTAAATTAGTTTAATTACTCAGAGTTATCTACTTTAATTCCGAAGGGAGTGGATATGGCTATCAATTTATAAGCGATGTTTAGTCGCTTGTAAATAGTAAATATATTACTTTGTCTCGCAATTGCTCCTCAATTGAATTCTTGGTGATTGTATTTGCAACAATATCAACTGACAGTATTGAGCGCAATTTAATTATTTATATATAAACAAATGCCACAAAACCTCCTCGTATTATCACAAAAATTTATTTTGTAATGTCAATGTGATAAAAATTTGTAAGAAAGGTCAGCGTGTTGTTCTTTGAATGCCCTTATTTGGGAAAACAGTTTTAGATAGTGAGAAGCTCAGATCCAATTAGCAAACAGTATAAAGACTTCCTGCATCATAACGCGGACAAAGGGAACTAATTTCGAATTCCCGAAAGCTCGTTCACTTTTGACAAATCTAACAGACCTGAAAGCATTCTCGATCAATCAAGCATCAACGATCTCAGATGTTTTATAAAAAAATGTGGTTTCATGACACGTGATAATCAGAAAAAATAAATTGCACGTATTTTCGCTCTTCAGCGGCAGAGATCTCCTAATTAATCGTTGGAACCCAACCAGTCTGAGAAGAGTTCGTCGCCGAATTGTTACCCAAATCCATTTCGTAATCTCCATTAATTTGATATTTCAAATTTCCGGCCTAAATATATTGTCTGATTTAATTAGACGATTTTCAGGTATTTACTGTTACGAAATGGAGGAGGACTCGTGAATATATTCATAAATTTATGTCGTACCAATCTCCTCTTAAGAAAATCCACTAAGCGATAATTTTAAATGAGAACCGTTCTATCTTAAAGATGGGGCAACTTATCAGTATTTAAAACATTGCCTTAATTAGATAATTTTCATAAATTAATTAATCCGAATTAGAAATTTTCGTCGGTAGGTTTATATCTAAAGACATCTCATATACTTCTTTAAATCTACAGAAGTATGTTGACCAATCACTGGACAACAACGATTTATGAACAACAGCGACGTATGAAGCTCATAATTAAATCAGTTTAAGGAATTTTTAAAACCGTCTACACCAAACAATTTTGAAAAATTTACTGCCACCTATCTGAGAAGTTGTCGTCGACAAATGCATATCTAAATTCAACTCATGTCTTTTACATCTGCTGAAACCTGTTAACTAACAGAAAACAAACACGTAGGTATCCGAACCATGTTGAGGGCAGTTTAATGGAATTACAGAAACTTCGTGAACTAAACGATTTTCAGGAATTTGTTACCATCCATCAGAGGAGTTTTTGTCTAAACATTTCTAATTAAACTCAAGTTAGAATCTCCTTTAAATTTATAGAAATCTACCAGCTAATCAATCGTTATAAAACAGGGACGTATGAGACTCATATTAGATGCAGTTTCCATAATTATTTTTAAAAACTGCACTTATCGGACGATTTTCAGAGGAGTCATGATCTATACGTTTATATCAAAATTCATGTTGTAACCTCCGTTCATTTGGTAGAAGTATGCTAACAAATCATCGAGAAATAGGGATATATCAGTTTCTTATTTATAGCAGTTGATAGAATTTCAAAACTTATGCTAATGACATGGATTTTCAGGAATTTATGGTATCCAATCAATAGAGCCTCATCTGTAAATTTTCGCATAAATCTTATAATCTCCTTCAAATCAATATAAATCCAATAATTAAACACCGAGAAACAGAGACGTAGCAGACTCATATTTGAATCAGTATATAGAATTTCAAAAATGGCGTTAATTACATGGATTTTCAGGAATTTACGATATCCAATCAACAGAGCTTCATTTATAAATTTTCGCATAAATCTTATAATCTCCTTCAAATCAATATAAATCCAGTAATTAAACATCGAGAAACAGAGACGTAGCAAACTCATATTTGAATCAGTATATAGAATTTCAAAAATGGCGTTAATTATATGGATTTTCAGGAATTTACGATATCCAATCAACAGAGCTTCATCTATAAATGTTATAATGTCCTTCAAATCAATAGAAGTCCGGTAATTAAACATCGAGAAACAGAGACGTATCAGACTCTTATTTGAATCAGTATATAGAATTTCAAAAATGGCGCTAATTAGACGAACTTTCAGGAATTTATGGTATCCAATCAACAGAGCCTCATCTATAAATTTTCGCATAAATTTTATAATCTCCTTCAAATCGATAGAAATCCGGCAACTAAACATCAAGAAACGAAGACGTATCAGCCTCCCATTTAAATCAGTATATATCATAGAATTTCAAAAATGGCGCTAATTAGACGATTCTCAGGAATTTACTACCATCAATCAGAGAAGTTAAGGTGCAGAAATTTCTATGTTAATAATCTCATAATTACTTTTAAATTGGTAGAAATCTGAGACGCATACCACTTAGTCCTAAGGTCAATTATGAATTGTAAAGTTTGACGTTAATTAACAGGGGCGGACTTAGACGCGGAACATGGTACATGAGTGGGTATAGAAAACTTCTATGTTACGGAATTCATGAAATTATTACTCCCCTCAGGGATAAGTTACAATATACTTAAGAATTCCTATCTATCACTAAAGTTGCTTCAGGAATTGCATGTCTGAGAGTTGCGACAAACAGACAGTGATGCATTTCTCCAAGTTCAAAAAGTTTAAAAGAAAACTAATCAACTGTTGTAGACATTGCCGGTTTTTCATTCCTAAGTAAAAATTGAAAATTTATAAGCAATAAAAAAACAGCGCACATGGGGATAATTCATAATGGAATTAGCAAGGGAGTATTGGAAAATCAGTTTTAAAACACAGCTATACTTTTAAAGCAATCAACTCTGTTTGCGAGTCGGAGAATAATAATTCTTGTTAAAACTGAAGCTAAAGCGATTTTAAGTGCGTTACTAAAATGTTGAAAGTTTAATGTATTTTAAGTGCACCACAAAACTATAAAACATAGTGTAATATGAAACCTACAAGTTTAAGAAGAAACTGTTTATGGTTTGAGGGAATATAATGGTGGGTATAGACGTTTTATTGCAAATTTGTGGGAAAATATGAGAGGAAGCATTTAAAGTTCAAGCATTAAGTCATCTCCTAATGAGACCGTTGAAGACTTTTTCGTAATGTTCTTAAAATAAAAATGCAATGCAGGTCCTTTATGAACGTAGAATTTGAAATAATTGTCGAAATGGATTTATCGAGGCAAAACCACAGGATATCGATTAGGCAGGATCACGAATTAGAGATTTTTTGAGAGACCAAGAATAATGGCCGAACACAAACCCTTTTAAAAGGAGCTATTTATACTCGAAATAATTTTATGCTCCAAATGAAGGAGATAATAGACAATTAAACAATTCATGGGGAAAGTAAAACAAAGGACAATATCGCAGGAAAAACTGACAATGGGTGCAGACAATGGAGATGAAAATGCTTTCATACCCAAAGTTACCTAAAGCCGAAAATTAACTGGAAGGGCTGAGAATTACAGTATCAAGATACTACATAGTAACACTCACTTAACAGACATCGAGTAATTTAATTATAGTTTTAGATCGAATTAATGTGCAAAATTTGTGAGATAAATCTTAACGAAAATGTTGTCAAGGCGTCAAGTCAACGTGGCACTGAAATATGTGGTTTCATCAGGAATTTCTCAAAGTAAATTCTATTACATCAAGATTTTTCATACAAACCTGGCAAAACTCATGAAAAACCTGCCCTCCCAAGCAAAAATATATATCGCAACAAACACCAGTTTCAACAATAAAAATATGAAACTGCACTTTAAAAGTTCGCTATGCCAGACAAACAATGTGTGTGGTGCTTCCACCACACACATTGGAATATTTTGCCATATTCCCGCTCCATTATTTTCTACAGCCAGCTCAAAAAGGATTCAAAACACACGCCTCAACATTCCTTCAATTGAGCAATTTTGAAGCTGATAGAGACAACGAGATGCGCCATGCAATTGACACATACGATGGCCTTATATGAAGATCTCAGACAATATTCAGCATAAAATGAGATTCGTTTCATTTGCGTCATGTAATACAGTGCTTAGCACACGAAAAAGTATTTCAATAGAAGCACGTATTATGTATGTAGGTGCAATTCTATAGCTGCGTAATGGGGTTTATGTTGCGAAGGGAGAAGGAGAAGTTTTAAGGGAGGAAGAAATAATCAATCATTCCTTCGACTTTAACCTTCAGTGGTGAACCCTTGACATCGATTTTTGTTATTTATGTCGGTTCAATGGCGTTAGGGAATTCTCTGGTTCTAGCACGGTCAAATCAAATGCCGTAAATCACGAAAATCAGTCTTCATTCGTTTGAGGTGGTTTCTCCTGTTGTTATAAATACTAATTATAGCTTACGGATAACACAAGTGACGTAATTTCTTTGTTAACTAACCAATTTAAACTTTCTACCACACATGTACAACACCGGGCACGTTTCGCGGAACTGTTTTTTTTTTCAGCTGAATATAAAGTAAAGGGAAATTCATTACGGTTCTTGTTTTTTGTAACATTCATCGTGCATAGTACAAGCCAGAAAAGAATAGAATACATCAGAGTATTGGTAATATAAGGCGAGACACCTACGCGTTTACAACGTGATTACAACTTCAGTTTAAACAGAACTCTAATGTTTACAGAAGATCGAGTAAACAAAATTAAACCAAATTGAAAAGTTCCAAGGTGGAAGCAGTAAAAATGAAAAGTTTCGTTTCATTATTAATTTGTAGTATTTTCTTGCAAGTTAAAGGAGCATTCAAAGGAAGCCGAATCTGAAATTGAGGATCTATCTTCTCTTTTGCCAATAATTTTGCATTTTTATTAGGCATCTTAGGTAAGAAATTTACGAGAATATTCTAAAACATCTTGCGTAAAGATGACTATAACAAACGAGACGAACTAATCTGAATATTGATTAAAACCAAGCCTAAAGACATATTTCATCTGTGAGTTATATTGATGATAGTAATTTAACTTGTGTATTAACTGGAAATTTTGTTCCATTTTGACATTATTTCCAAGCGAATACAAAGTTGTTTCAGCTGAAATCAATACTTCTAAATCTTGATAGTGTACATAAGTCTAAAAATAAATTCTTCTCGTTTCTATCTAATTTGTTCATGAAAAAGTATCAAAATTCTGGAAAAATACCATCGAAACTACAAGATGGAGCAACTACGAAAGTATCTTTCTAGCTGTTTCAGAACTCAGAAATCTGCATACATGTCACTCACCGATAAAATTATTAAAGAGTAAAATGTTTTAACTACCTGCATGTAAACCATTCTGTCTTATCATGACTGTTGAAAAGAGAATATAATTCCATCAAAAACTTTATTTACTACATTTGGACCTAACAAGTTCTTATGATTACTTCCAAAGACTTATAGGCTGCATTATGCGAAACCTGAGAAAACCACATCACTGATAACTTAATCAAATCCATAGAAATTTTATCACCAAGGAACAAAAGCATTCAAGTATAAAACTCACAAAAACCTAAAAAATCCAAAAAAATCATAATCTCAGATGGACTTAAGGGCTTGTAATAAATAGCAGAATACAAGAGTCTCTCACATCTATAAGAAATTGAAGATGGTCAAATGCAATGAGGATATTTGAGGCATCTAAATTCATGCCCAGAATGGTGTGGGATCAAGTCGAAAAATTTTGGAAAGAATTACATTGAATTGTGCTTCGATACACAATGCATGTATCGATTAATCTCGATGAAATATTGATGAAACGATAACCTTCGATGGTCTACCAAATACCCTAATCAATAAGATTAGTGTAATACAAAAATTACAAAAAATGTTCAAAATTTAAAATCTATTTAAAGTAATTGAATTTTAGGGGAAATATTTATGGAAAGCCTGGAGATATTTTTTTTGCCTTCTGAACTATATTTCGTGTACTTACATAAGTAAATTATTAAATCATGTAGATGGCAGCACCATAAAATATAATATCTTTTTGACCAGTTTTTTTAATGAAAAATGCCGGGGGACTCGTTCATACGAGGCTATCGAAATCCACAATTGGTATGCAATTATACGAGTATATCTGAATTTACACCACCATCATACAGGGTAAACTAGATCAATTTCAAATTAGTTTAATTTTATAATTTTCTTTTTCCACGTTTCTCCTTGTATTTCCGGAAACTGAGGGATGAAAATTTTGATAAGTTCTCAAAGGTACTCATTGTATGATCAATTGGTCGTGACAAAGATGAACGAGCTGCGGTTGAAAACTAAGAATTTTGAAGTTTAGAATTTTAATCCATAAAAATTCACTCAATCAGTTTAACCAACATCGTCTCAATTACATAAATGGTGTCTAAGTCTAAAGGATTTAAACCATGGTTTAAAAGATATTCTTAATCTCTCTTTACACTGCGTCTCTCTTCGGAATTAATATCTATTTTTATTTGTACCACTGAGGCATTGAAACTCAATTGAAAATGGCGAAAATCAAGATTCACTTCATGTTTAATCAACAATAGTCCGAAGTTCGAGGGAGATCGGAAAAAAGGAAAATGGGAAATAAAATAACTGAAATGTGAGTATGGAAATAATAATAAAATATAAGTAAGGAAATATATCTTTTTAATTACCCAGTTTCTTCCAATAATAAGTATCTTCAGGTTATTTCATAGAAATTATTAAGGCTTAGGCGGAAAGGGCCGTAACTGAGGAGTAAACCGTAAGAAAGACAAAAAAAAGAAACACTAGGGAGGATTCTTACTGAATATTGGACTGTGCTAAATTTCTTTAACCCTGATATACATACATATATACATATATACAAAGAATTTAACATACATACATAATATTAACATATAAACCTTTCACGAAGAGTTTTAATTATAAACACAATGATTTTTTTATTTACATAATAGTTTCCCCCGTACATCTTGGCAATACTTCATTCTCCCTTAATTTGGCCTCATTTTATTTTCCTCCCAACTTACTTTTCTCAATTTGGAAAAACCACTTACTTAAGGAAATTTGGAGCATCCCCACAATGACTAGAGCATTTAGATTGAGAAGAGGAAATAAACACAGAAAACGTCCATTTGTTGTTTTTCACATTAAGTCATTAAATTTAGGTTAGTATGCAAAAGGGCCTTTATCTCTATCACGGATATAAAATTTCTATGGGAACTTAGGAATGGCAACTCAAGTTTATATAAACACAATCCTTCAGCTTTATTCAACATTTTTCTCACGTAAATAATCTCTTCTCGACTTCGCTGCTATCTTTTTTTAATCACTCATTAGACACTTAAACGATAACTTTGATAATTCGCGTAATTAGAAACTGCGTCTTTCCTGTCTATTTCGAAATAGTTCATGAAAAATAGCTATGTGTCATGGTTAAGGAAATAACTCCAAAAAGCCATGACTCAGATGCCCCACACACCTGAGACATAATGGTATATTTACAAAATAAATTACTTTTTGGGTCAGTGTTGTTGGGTATCTACCTATACACACGACATTAAATCCGCGGTCCATTATTATGCTAATTTAATTCCAATAATGAATTAACAAAATTAGGAAAATATGGTAATTATTGTTTAATTTCGTTTTATAAAGTATAATGTATTCCGTGCCATAGACTTCGTGTCTGTCTGTGCATACTCATGTTTTTATTGGATTTATTGTTAATCTTGGATTTTTTGGAAGTATTTAGGTAATCAAAATTGAAAAACTCTGTATGGGAAATTAAAAAAAAACTCTTCTGGAGATAAATTTGTATCAAAATTTATTATCTTAGTGACTTTATTGTACTAAGCGATATTTCCATACGAACAGTTAATAGGTATCTTGATCTTCATCATATACCTAAATCTACTGTAACTTTTTTTAAATAAGCCGTGTATTATATACCTATTTTGCCTTTTTAACAATTAAAATTATTATTTATATAAATAGTGCTTATTAAGTACTTGCACAAATTTTAAAGAGTGAATCTTTGACTAATTTTAAGATAAAAAGTTTACATGAACATGAGTCCATATCGCCTTGGATCTGAGATACAGTACTTCAGAAAAGTTGTTTGGTATTCTGATTACATTTTTGTTTAAAAACGTGTCAATTTAAATTCTCAATATTGGGAATATCGGTAATAAGAAACAAATATTTACTTAGTTTTTTGTTTGACGTTAGAGGACGCCACATACAGTGTTGTACCTGGACTTAAGTAACTATAAATCTTATTATTTGTCACTGAAAGCAGGAGTTTTGGAAAAAAACTGGTTTAAACTTAAACCTGCGTTGGAAATTTATAAGTTGAGTCCCTGAAAATTTTTGAAAAATAAGCGGAAAAATGTATCTATTCTTGATTGTATTGTGATCTGACAAACTTAGAGCAGTTACAAGACTAACCTACTTTTGCAAATAAGTTAATAACATTTACAATAATTGCTGAAAATGATTGCTGCCTACTGGAATGCGTGCATCAATTCGCCTTAACATTGATTGATGAACTCTTTCGAATATACCGGGTGTTTGATTAATGTAATCTAATAATAAATAGATATAATCAAAATACTAAACAAAAAAAAACTAAAGCCCTGCATTTCAAGCGCCAAGCCGATGCGAGCCCATGTTCACATGTACTTTTTATCTTAAAAATAGTCAAAAACTCACTTTTTAAAGTTTGTGCAAGTACTTAATAAACACCCGGTATGTTACTACAGACAATATAATTTTCACATTTTCTTATTCCACTCGATTTATATGAAAAATACGAATTGTTCACATTCTCTGAGCCCTAGGTCAAGTATGTTAAGGCAGGTTGAGACGCATTAAGTTTATCATTATGACGAAATAGAAATGCATAAATGCTTGGCTATTAATAGAGACTGGAACTTACCTTGACGCAAAATTAAAATATGGGCGAAAACAGCGGAAACGCTAAATTGTGTTGTTGCCAAATTATACGTAAACCTAAGAATTAAGCAAATACGAGAGGTCATTGAACAAAACCAAAATTCTATTCAGTCATCATGAGAAAGCTTCAATAAGATCACGCTTCGTGCTCATTCATAACATGGAATGTGAAAAGCATAACAACAGATTGTCGTAGGCACGCCTAGGAGTTTCACTGCTTTGTCAATAACACAATCTAATTTCAGCTACAGTTTACAATAATTCATTTAAAGCAACTTAAAACATGCGACAAGTGACTCTAAATTTCATTTCAACTATGCTAACGTAACGGGCTCTACATTATGTTGTCCCATTTAGTTGCAGTAATATCTGTGGCGTATTATTTAAAAAGAAATTAAGTTCGGATTAGGAAATGTATTAAAAATTTGCAATTGCTAATTTCAAC
Organism: Euwallacea similis; assembly: GCF_039881205.1. Taxonomy (NCBI): domain Eukaryota; kingdom Metazoa; phylum Arthropoda; class Insecta; order Coleoptera; family Curculionidae; genus Euwallacea; species Euwallacea similis. The sequence continues at coordinate 4,200,514 of NC_089624.1, forward strand.
ATTATTTAGACAAGCCTCGTTTCTAAACTAATACGGCGGGTCAAGGCGGAAAAAATCATTAACAAGGCAAATTTTAAGTATTTGTATTTTGTACGTTAAATGCACGACAATGCAACTGAATAATGCGACAACACATTTCGCAATGAACCGCAGATCAGGTAATGGTATTCAATAAAGCGGGTTAAACTAAGGTAAATAGAGCCTCATATTTTCCTTTAAGACATACCTCCTCTAAGTCATCCATGTAATAAGCAACAAAGGAGTACATGCCATCAAAAAGAGTGACCCCTTTAATGGCTCTCAAGTTCGGGAACAATTTACCAATAGAAGTTAATCCTTTCCAGGAGAAAATAGCTAGGTGTCCAGTAATGATTTCCAGATTGGGGAAAGACACGTATTCGTTCTGATATTTGGCTCCTTCTGATCCCATGTTCTCCATAAGGAGGGCTATTTCAATGCTGCCATCAACTATCCTGCAATTCTTTAGGCTTGTTAGCATAAGCAGATCGTTCCGTAGTCGAAAATCGTAATTGCACACTTCTGGTTCCGAATCGGAATTCACGAAGGTTAAGGTTAAAATGCACAAAAATGCGAAATGATAAATAATTACAGTCATGTTGGTTCAAAGCTAAAACACATTCACGAACGAACATACACTATACAACTGATAAAGTCGAAGACTTCAAATAGCTGTTAAGGCTGCCTTTTTTTGGCAAATGTTGATGAAGACTTGTAAACAGATCCATAAAAAGGAATTTGTATTTTTATCTTTTGCTAGTGATCTTTAAGGAAATAGGAGAGACGCAGATAGTGACACTGTACACACTGACAAAACTGAATTGCAAAAAAAATTAGTTTAGTGTGAACTTCAAGGACGATGGCCTGCAGGTATCATTAAAAATGCTAATGTTTAAATAGTTCGATTTAGTTTGAGTAATTTGCAATAATACAATACGACCACTTGAATGAATACAAAAATTTATTTATAGCTTCAAATTAACAGAAATAATATAAAAATTGGAAACTTAAAGCGAACGTCTTGTTTTAGTTTCAAAGGGCCTAATGACTTCAAGGTCTCAGAAGCGCTTTCATTGCTCTCATATTAAACATTATCTCCCCCTTAATAATACCTCACAGCCCTAAATTAAATTGATGAGGTATAGGGGATGATGTTTTCATTTTCACATATGGCAATTATCTCTTCGAAGAGCGTATTGAAAATATTGCATATCATTTTTTAACATTATTTGGAAGATGAGAGTATCTACATTATTCCGGTAGCAAACAGAGCTTTATTAATCTTGCGTTTGAAAAAATAGAGCAAAGAAGTGTGCACAATATCCAAAAAATAGCTCAAAAGCTCATGGACATTATCCCCGAGAGCGCCAAGGTAATATATCCTTCGGCCTTAAATTTGCATAAAAATCCCACACATCAACGTATTCGAAAACAGGTTTTTAAAAACCAGTAGCCAGTTTTAATAACTAGTACGAAGTTTCCAAAGGAAATTGTTAATTCTGCCTTTGAATTTGGGAATTCTGGATAGCCAACAAATAATGTAAAGTTTCACGAACATCACGAACATCTTAAAAAAAAATGTAAAAAACCCATTGAAGTTATCGAAATAAAATCAATGAAAATTGATACTTGCATTGAATTTGGGACTTTTGATGGTCAACAAAGAGTACTATTACAGGGGAGCCCCTCAAAGCCTCTAAAAACGCTCACACATATGCACTTACGGAAGTTGTCCCAATACCACGCGAATGTTACTTCTAGATTTAAATTCTGAAAAAGTTCTGGATTAGTTAATAAATTACACATATAATTTAGGATAAGTTCACATTTCAAAATTTTATAATTGAATCTTCACTTTTTTTTCAAAAATTTCCTTGCAAATCAACAAAAATACAAGAAAATATATGAAAGCGATGAAAAAAAAACAAGAAAAATCCTCAACTGCTCCTTAAAAGGTGAACGTCAAATTAAAGCAAACATATTTTCTAGATCTGGTTAAATTTCTCTAGGGAAATTTTGCTACTTTCAGTCTCAAAACGAGTCTTAACCAATTCTCATCAGGTGCCCAGTTTAGCTTCGGTCAAAACCAGTTTGGCTGCTCATTCCTTGTAAATATAACAAGATATGAACTCCATTTTATCTTTTTTGGCAATTATCTGCTCAATTTAATGTGATAAAACCCACCTTGAATCTTTTGAGAGCGAAATAATCATACTTTCATTTTATTCGTGTATGGAGTCGAGCAGGGAATATTAATAAATTAATTAATTATTAATATTAAGCTAATATTTTTTCGTTACTTTATACTGTTATTTGCATTTAATATACGAAAAAAAAAGAAGACGGTTCTTGATGGAGGCAGTCGTTAAAAATCTTTAACAAACGCCGTCCGTTAAGGATAAAAGCACGAACATAAATATAGGTATTTATATTTTTTCTATAGTATACGTGTAAGTTGATTCTAAAATGTAATTTCTAGCATTTCCTCTAGAACTTTCAAATTCTCCATTTTATTTAGTGAATTTCGTATTGTCTTTTATTAAAGTTTTTAATCATTTTTCTCCTAGGTAGTTTGGGGAAAGTGGATTTGTATGATTTAGTAGAATTTTTAAACGATAGATTATTTAGGTTATTTACATAACAAGCGAACAAAATAACATCTAACACACGAGCGTGAAATGTTGCATGAGCTACAAGTGAGGGCGGCAATTACTCGAGTATGCCAAGAAACTTACTTGCGAGTTACCTACATCATTTCTTCCATGACAATGGGTCATAAAAAAATAAATAAATAAATAAAAAGTTTACTGGACCGACATTGGACCCCAAAGGGAAAATTGCTCCATCGTTGCAGATCGTGCTTTCGTGATCGATGCTTTCGTGACGCTGATATTTCGTGATGTTTTGCTGAATTTATTATAGACATTCACAACTTTTTGAGATAGGTAGTATGAAATATTTTTCCTAATTAACTAATACAATAGCATATTGCTACAACTGTTGCTTTAGCTACAGTAATTCGTCGCACTGTGCTCATAATTAATTTGTTTTTCCTTATACACGTTTGGTAGGATTTCACACGCTAAACCACGCGTGTGTTAGTATTTGTCTTCACCACTACTGCCTCTGTTGGTTACGTTTCCTTTGATAGAAAACCATAGAAATATAGCTCTATTGCGGTTCTTTGGAGATTCATAGTACGCTAGCGACTAATAAATTTTTACCATTGCATTGATTGTGACTTTATTTTTCTTAATTTAAGTACGAACAGCTCACGAAGCCTGCTTTAATTTAGCTAAATCTGCTAAATCTAGTAGAAGACCTAGATGATTATTAAAGTATATGTGTCTTAAGATTTACCAAGCTTGAAAAAATAGAATATCGCTTCTAGTTTTCCAAGCCCACTTTTTTCCTATCAGATTCCCACTCCTCATTTTACCCATCTTTGCAAATATTTAAACTTCTCGAGCAGTGACTTGTTTACTAAATTAAAGGGATTGCTTCCAGAGACATTATTTAGTTTTCCCCTTGTTTTGCGTCACAAGAGCCCATTTTCTTTTTGCTTATCTAATTTATGTTGTGTATCAAAGGCACGTCTGTTAGATGGATAGGCAAACACAGCGGAAACCAAACTAGAATTTATTTATTAGGCTGTGTGTGTTGATCTCGATAAAAATTGCATTGTTGAAAGGAAATTTATACTTATTCGGTGTACATAAATTATAAACCATTATTATTTATACGAACTTTCGAATCACCTGGATGGTCGCCAAAAAGGGCAATTGCCCCTTTAATCCCCTATTTTGAAGGATAATGAGAAAAAAGGTGGACCCTTACACCTGTCGACAACGAAATTCCCACCATTCGAAATACACGTGCATACGTTTCAAGAGTTTCAGGTATAATTAATGCTCATCATACATGGCCAGCGAACGTAAGTTAATTAACTAATGATTGATCAAGATTGCACGGATTGTTTGGGAATAAGAGAATCAGAAAATGGATAAAAAGTGGGCAGGTGAGAAATTTCTTAATTAACATCGTTATTCAGAATAGTGGTTGTATTTATCATTTCATGATCTCTTACTGGGGGTTACCACGTGGCCCGTACGAGTTCCTGGATAACCACTTTGCCATGGTCCAAAGAACGTATTCGACCAGTAAACTCCCGTTTAACACATTTATTTGAAATTCAAATTTTGAATATCCAATTAAATGTATTAAACGGACTTTTATTTACCTAGTACTAATTTTACATACCCACGCATTAGTCCCTGAAATGAATATTATCTGCTTGATTTGATAACATCGTCCGCCTACGAAATCAAAATAAAGTTATAACGTGCCTGAAATTTGGTATTGCCTAGACCCTAAAATATCTACATATCCGCATACATTTCATCTGTTAGTCTAAGTTATTGTGTTGTACAAAACCTCGCATTACGTTGGTCGTAAATTAGCATCATCCATCACTCTATTGTACTATAATAGAGTTCATGTGCATTTCTGCGTATTTCATCAGTTAAAGCTACGTTAACTCCACACTATCAACAAATATTTTGGATAGTATTATGCTGCTGATATCTCCCCATATGACCAGTTGTTTTGAGGTGTTTGTCGTAAATTCGACAAATATTAATATTTTGCAATACCATCGCTTACAAAATAATATATGCCTCATAAACTGCGAGCATTTTGATCTAATTGGAAGTTGTAATAATAATCTTCTACCACGTACATATATGTATGCAGTGAAAATATGTGTAAACTGATAACGTATTTCTGTCATGTATACACGACTAGATTAAAGCAAAGATATTATTGATCTTATTTGTTGCCAATTCGAAGGTTATTTTTAAATTATTAGACTCGTTACTTGCTGATACCCCCCCGATTTATTGGAGGGACGAAGGCTGGGAGGGGGGGGGGGGGGGGGGGTTAACGTAGAAACTGAAATTCTAATAGTACCTAATTATGGATTGCCATCACGAAACCATAATACCCGATCAGTTGAACAAGCAATCGCTCAAACAAAACCAATTACAGCTGAAGTGGGCCAGTAGAAAGAATGACTAATTCTAATGCTGTTCCATCATAATTGCACCGTTTTTTTTTATTATAGAGGATTTGGCAGCGAAATAGAAATTTGTCTCATGTTCAAATAAAAGTAATGTTTTGAGGATGTTACTTAATGTAATTTCGTAGGTGGTTATCCATCAGGTTAGTTAATAGAACATGAGAAACAAAAATGTTATTTAATTCCAATTATTCACAGTTTTTACATAGTTTGCGATTGAAAAATGATCCAAATTAAAACATTTTTTATTTTTGTCAAATAAATGCGGTGCAAAAACTAGTTAGAAATTCATGCCAATTCGCCAGATTTTGTGGATTTTATTTAAAACACTAAAGAACGTTTGCTTATTCGATTTCAGATCAGCAGAAAATTGTATTTCTGGTTTAACATTTTTATCGTACTTCTAATACAAAATAAATTGAATTAACGGGGGCTTCTGCATGCCCACCATCGCCATAAAGACAACCATAACTCTTCCCAGTCTTTTTAATCTTTCAAAACCAAAATTTATTTTATCTACCTAATATTACATGTCTTTAAGATTTCATGGAAATAATCATTCTTCTTCATGATTAATAGTATGTCAATTTATCGATTCAAAGGGTGTTTTAACAGTGACATTTTGAATCACTCCAAATGAAAAGTCCCAATTTTATTCACAATTTGCATACACTGGTTTCTATATTATTGGGTCATAAACCAACATTATACTGTTTATCCTTTTATTCTATCAGTTAGGACTTCCATTCCATTTCTAGTGCTGCTGAATTTTCCAGTTTCCTTTCAATTTGCGCGTCATGGATGAAAACGTCTTATTTCCAAATCCCTTTTCCTTTACCATTTTAGCTTTTTCTTAAAACACTCAGACTGAATTTTATCTCGAGTATTTTGTTGAAAACCTTCCAGACTTCCAGAACCCCAGCTTCGTTTCAGGTGGAAGTCTAAACTACTTTCAACATAATGGAAGAAAAGTCATTTTTAACACGAGTTAAGGTTAGTTCTTTTTCCCTTGAGCTTTTTGTTGAAAACGTCCCTGCTTCAATCCGAATTTTCCTGCTAAATCTGACTATCAAGGTATAATGCAACAGTTTCAGCTCGAATTTCCTTATGCATTCTTATTGAACATCATTGGGAAAATGTCAGGATGTCAACCCACGTTTCATTTTCATTTATCCTTCATTTGATTCATTTTGAGCTTCATAGCGAAATGCCTTACTGCCAATCAATGATTCCTGAAAAAGACATAGATGTAACACGATTTTTCTTTCAAGCTAACTGTTGGAAAATAAAACGTTTCGAAAAAGTCTTATTTCCAGTTCGGTTTTTCTTTCTTTTTAATCTTGAACTTGTTCTTGCAAACAACTTAGATTGAATCAGAGCTTCTTCCCAATCTGAACATTTTCACTAAAAGTTTAACATCATCCAAAACTCCGTGGGTAAGTCGTATCTACATTTCTAACAATGTTCGTTTCGTGAAACCACTCAGGGTCAACCCGGGTTTTCTTTGCATTCATGTTGAATATCGTTGGAAAAATTGAATCTGGATTTCATTTCTTTTTATTTTGAGCTTCCAAGGAAAAATACTAATATCAACCAGGAAATCAATTAAACCTGAGCATGCTGAAAATCATTTAATTCCCACCCGAGACTGTTTTTATTTGTTTCAATGACTTTACTACGAGTTTCCTATCAACTTCATCAAGGGAGAAAGGTTCATGGAGTTCCTTTTTTCTTTCATATTGATCGTATCTACTTCAACCCGAGTTTCATTTCAAATTTCATTGTCGTGAAGGGAAACGCCCCTTTGCAATTTACTTTTGCGTTTTTTAATGTAGTTTTATTTAATAATTTCAATGAACTTATGTTTTGAACAGTTCCAAACTTCAAACTATTGCTTTTTGCAGTATAAAGTTCCTCCAGTTCCATCAACTTTTCCAATTGCAAATAACCGTGTTGACTCACCGTATCTAGAGAGGGAAACTCTAAACAGAATATTTGAGTAGTAATTACCATACATTGAGCAGAGGCCATTTATTTTACCTGCAGCCATGCTTTTAGACTTAGGAATGTTAAATTTTAGTGATGAGAACCATCAGTGCGAGTTTTTTGTTTAAGTTTTATAGGACAATCTATTTGTACGTATCTATTTGTTCGTGTATGAAAATTGTAGGTTTTTCAGTTTAATTTGAAATTTCCAGAGGAATTAACAAAAAAAATGTAAAATATCTGGCAAATCCATATGTTCTGGTTTGTTTTAAAATACTTTACAAATGGATGACTTTTTTTATTATTTCCATAGATCAATCTGTCTGGAAAATTTTGAAAAAATAATCTTATTAAGTGTTAAAAATTGCAATAAAAATTAACACAAAAAGACTCGAATAATATTTGTCAAATTAACTCATTTATCTATTATTTCAAAAACGGATTTTCACAGATAGAAATTGAAACACGTAAACGTGATGTTTACAATATGGGAATTAGTTTGCATTTGTGCATGTCTCCAAATATTAGCACTGATCAAACACACAAACAATAATTTATCGACAAAAGCACTATTTAGGGCTTTGCGTGAGGACGCGGAATAAATCGAGTTTGTGCAATGCATTTGTCAATTTTCCAACAACGGGGAAACCGTAAGACAACCATGCATAAATTATATATTGGAAACTATAGCAAAGAGCGTTGTGCTTCAACGTAAACCCATCAATGGAAACTCTAATACAAACGCAGGAGAAAACGATGAAAGCTATTAACGTGGACTTAATTTCTTCGTCTTAGTCGTGCTGTATAAATGACATAAATGTGATTTAATTATATTAATGGAAAGGTGGAAATTACTTCATTTCACCTATTTCCAGAACCCCAGAGAAACACCTATTTCCATTTCCATGGGGAGATCTCCAATTCAACCACATCTTTTAGGATTTTCGCAATGTTTTCAGTTTAAAAACTTTGAGAACTGCAATTGTAAAAGTTGATATTTACTTTTAATGTTAAAATTACGAAGTTCAAGAAGCTTGGTCATGACTTTTCTCCGAGTTGGTAATAATTCCTTCCGGCAAATAAGAACA